>NC_057754.1:11825179-11881179 GCF_004010195.1 Chiloscyllium plagiosum | reverse complement strand
GTCTGGGTGGGTTGCTCTTTGGAGGGTTGGTGTGGACTTGTTGGGCCGAAGGGCCTGTTTCCGCACTGTAAGGAATCTAATCTAGTCTAAAGGTTAAAATGTCTAAATCCAATTGATCATTTTTTTTGTTTGGACCTGCCCCTTTGAAAATATCGAAACACATGAAACATTATTCTTTCATACTATGAATTTGAAATAAAGTCGATTTCTTCTTCAGTAAACTAACAAATCCCACTACCTATTTCTTGTCAGTCAACTGATTAACTAATTTGTAACTAAATGTTGTGATTCGTCTAAATATTACTCTGTCCTTTCATCAAAATATTTTTTTTAATTCTTGTTCAATTAATGAATTGTCAGAAAATTGTTTTTATTTTTCCATTTACCTGTTCATTTTGATTGTAAGATTAAAATGCTTTGAAAATATTGGAGTGCGTTCATTTGAAAGTAAGCTTTTCACATCTGTCACATATCTTGCTTGTTGCATTGTGGATTAAAAATGTTTCCTGGTGGAATTCCAGTAAAAACCAAACATTTGTTGACATTAACTAAGATCTTATCACCCAAGTATAATCTGTTGTTACATCATATAAAAAATATCAATGTTATTGAAATCAATACTCACGCAAATTATTTCACATAAAGCCACACAAAGGTCTTTTTGGCTATAATGCAAGGTGACAGGGATATGGAAAGGAGATGAGTCTGGGTGGGATGATCTTCTGTGTAGTGGCGTGCACTTGATGGGCTGAATAACATGTTTCCACGCTGAGGGAATTCCATAATTACTGTACAGTAGAGCAATCTGAGTAAGTATCTTATTGTTCTTGAGAGCAATAATCCCAGTAAACATTTGGTTGTCATTCCATCCAATAAATGCAATCGATATCTTATATTGCAATTCAGTAATTGCATACGATTCCTGTTGCTGAAAGCAATAGTCATAATTTATCATGAATTATCAAGGATGCAACAGCAAAAATATTGAAATATTGATAGTTCTAATTTGTAGCAAGCTTTCAAAATGCTTTCCAGTTCAAATATCACAAAAATTGTGCAATTTTGCCTGAGTAAATGTTTTGAGCTCGTGTCCATTAAAAATGATTAATTGCCTATTCAGAGCAAATACTTAAAGTTGCCACTGTAATTTTTATTTACTGTGTCTTTAATTCTGTAAAACATTCCTGATAATTGCTCCTCATTTTCTTTCTAACTCGAATTCAAATGTCAAATCATTGGTCATAGTAAAATTATATGTATTAGAAATTAGTATTCTCTACAAGGAAACAAATGGAAGGACATAAAGAAATATTGAACAGCCTATACATTGGAATGAAAAACAATTCCTTCTCGTATACACTTTTATAATTCACCAATCCTGCCAACACATTCTCAGTTTATCGATCTTAATGTGTATCGAATCAATGTCAGTATAAACTGCATGAAAATACTGAATCATTTTATTTGTTAAATGACTAAAATAATTATTACTTGTTGTGGTTCTGTTCGCCGAGCTGGGAATTTGTGTTGCAGATGATGCATCCCCTGTTTAGGTGACATCTTCAGTGATTGGGAGCCTCCTGTGAAGCGCTTCTGGCTTCACTTCAGGAGGCTCCCAAGCACTGAGGATGTCACCTAGACAGGGGACGAAACGTCTGCAACACAAATTCCCAGCTCGGCGAACAGAACCACAACAAACGAGCACCCGAGCTACAAATCTTCTCACAAACTTTGAATAATTATTACTTAATTGTAATTACAAATGTGAATTTTATTTTAACTCTGCACTGAAGTAAAATGACCATCGATCCTAAATTTGACATTCTAAATTCACCCAAAGCCGGAGTAACTGGGCTGAGCAGAAAATTTGCTAAACTCAATGAAACAGAAGATAGTATCAGTTGGCTGCAGAGAACAGTGAAAACCCAAGTCAAAGAGATCTCAAAGTTTCAGGGGGATCCAGTTGCAACCAGATCAATAGTTGTGTATTGGAGGAGTTTCGTCCAGACTTGCTGTCATCTTGACTTCCTGCCAGTGTCTCAGCACTTTACAATTCTCCACCATAGCAATATCAAAGAGTGTTGGAGTCACCCTGCTGGAAGATTTAAACCCAGCTCATGGCCACTTTAGGACCTTTATCACTCGACTATTAATCATTTCCAAACCAGTTAAAACCGCTTAACATTATTGAAATCAATGTACACACAAACACTGTGACACATAAAAACACATGACTGTCTTCAAGGCCATGTAATTACTGTTCAGTGAAAAATGCTTCGTAAGTAACATATGCTTGGGTTGTATATCTACAGCACACATCTGGTTATCACCTTATCCAAGTGATCTGCAAAAGATAATTTACACACTACATGTTGCTCAGATTAATAATCACTCTTTAATACTAATGCCTGAGGATATTAATATTAAAATGTATGTGATGATATTCCTGAATATTTGGAAGATTTCCAATAATTTTCCAGCCCAATCATCAATTACAAATGTGTAATTGTGGCTGAGTACATCAATACCTGCAAGACTTTTCAACACATCTCCATTAAAATTTCTCATTTGTTTATTCAGGCCAAATATTGAAAAAGTCCTCTGTAAATGCCAATGACTGTGTATCTTTATAGGGTAACCACATTCCTCATCTACTTATTTTCATTCTAATTGTGGCTTGAATATCTAAATATTGATTATATAAAAAATTACAGGAAATGTATTCTTTTTTGTTGAGAAGAAAAGCAGAGAAAGAATTCTTGAATAACTGAGAATTATGAATGACAAAATAATACTGATTAATAATCCCTCAATGTCTTTTTTTTTTCAAAACATCACCACAGCATTTTAATCTTCAATTCACTGATCTTAATGAATGTCGAATCAACATTAGAGCAAACTAATTTGAAAATATTTATTCATTTAATTTGGCAGAGCTCTAACATTAATTATCAATTTATTGCCATTCCAATAATCAGACGGTAATTCAGTTTAGTCTTTGTGACAGGCATCATGAGATTCACATTTTAGTTTAATCCATTGTTTCTTGGCGTCAATATTAAAATGAAAAATTGTAATCATTCTTTCCAGGTTAACACATCCACAAAACAAACCATGATTTCCCATCCACCACTCATAGTAAACATATTATCCCTTCCGATGTGAATGCCCAATATAATTATGAAATTAATGTTCAACCCTATTAGTTCGATTGCTATTTCACGCCAAGAATTACTGTGCATTTCTACACATTACACAGTTGCACAGCAATTTGAGATTTCTCACCAATTTAAAGATTGGCATTAACTGATTTAAATACAAATTCATTCTTATTTCCAATATTTAATACTTGTTCAAATCCAGTACATCCAGCTTTATGTGTGGAATTATGTTTCAGTACATCAACTGATGTACACATATCGCACTGTTTGGTGTTACACTTATAGCAAATGCTGATTTTTATGGTAATAGTGCCATCCTATTGATTTTTAGTTCAATAATGGAATGCAAATTGCTCTTTATTTTAATAGTGAAATCCTGTTTGACTTGCTTTGATTATATTTCAATTTCAATACAAACATTTATTTTGTTTGAATGCTACATCATTCTCGTGCTAAGAAAATTCTAAATTTCCTGTGTTTTTTTTGCATGATGTGTAGTCACATAGATTTGTTGTTCAGTTCAACAAATATAATCATTTTTGAATTCTTGAAAGTCCTGCTTTTAAAAAAAGCAAAACAGGAAAGTATCCTTCAGCTGATAAATCACATTAAATGGATGTTAACTTTTTTGGAACATGTGTGCTGCAAAATTACATCAATTAAAAATACAAGTTTCTTCAAGTAACAAAAACATAATTTTTGCATCATCTGCACTTTTGAGCAAAATTACTGAATGGCTCATTTTTTCTTCAATCCATAAATATATTTTATTCTTCAGTTTACCAATCTTAATGAACATCCAATCGACATCAGAGCAAAGTGCTTTCAAAATATTAGTCAATTTGTTTGTTTAGCTTACAATATTAATAAACAAGTCATCATCATTACAATATTTGTGAAATAACTTAAGTTTGTCCTTCGAAGGGTATAGTGAAATTCACGTATTAATTTAGTCCATTGTTTAACTTAATCCATTGGAACAATGCTACAATATGCATTTTTCTTTCAGGTCAACTATCCCATAATAGAATCAATGACGTACCATCAAAACTCATTGTACATACAGGTATCTGACTTTTGCTCATATGAATGATCACAGTGATCTCACCCTTGTAAATTGAGGTTTTCACTGCAATAATTCCCGTTCATTTCTACACACTGCACAATCACAAAGCAACATTAAATTTCTGATTCGTCTAAGTGCACAAACAGAATTTTGAAAATCTAAGTGTTGCTAATAGTCAATAATTGCTCAATTCAGTAATGGGTGTAAATGTGGAATTACGTCTCAACACATGAACTAATGTGAAGACATTGCAGTGTACAAACTCACAATTATTGTGAATATCAAATTATATTTTAACCATGAAAACAGAGTTGAATTGTTTTCATTATATTTCACTTCAATTTTCATATTTATTTGTATTTCTAATCACAGTAAGAGTAGATTATTTTAGATGTTACAAAATTATTTAAAATCCTGTCACATTTTAAGGATGCAAAATGGAATTAAAACCCATTTGCTCTTTCCTTTATCAATAATAATAATTTGTGTATAGATAGATACAGCACGAAAACAGGCCATTCAGCCCAACTTGTCCATGCCGACCAGGTTTTCTAAACTGAACTAATCCCATTACCTGCATTTAGCTCATAACCTCCTGGATCTTTCCTCGCCACCTAACTGTCCAAGAGTCTTTTGAATGTTGTAATTGTACCAACCCCTATCACTTCTTCTGACAGCTCATTCCATATGTGCCCCACACTCTGTGCAAAAAGTTGCCCCTCAGGACCCTTTGAAATCTTTCCCATCTCAACTAAACATTATGTAGACTGTAAAATCTTTACGACTGCAAAGTTCTAAAAATTTTGGAGGAATTTAGAAGCAGCATAATGACATTCATACTTTATTTCGTGACCTGAAGCAAATAAGTTGGAGGTATTGTGATCATTAAAATGAACAAAACTTACAATGTTAGAGTGAAAAGCAATTCGGTAGACATTTGGACATTTTCTAATCAACTTTAAGAGGTACTTTGATACACCTCTGTGGAAGGTGGGAATTAAACCCGAGTCTACGCGTAGAGACATTACCAGAGCTCCATAAGAGCTCTCCATAATGTTCCCACCCAGGAATGTTAGGACTATAATCACATGCTTACTGTAGTTACTCACATGAAAACTGCTCAGATATTTATGATAATAATTGGACTGGGATGGAATCAGATACTTTCTGTGTGTAATGGACTGACAAAAATAATTCTAATAATGTTGGAGCTAAACAACAATGGTCTTGATTAAATGTAAATCTCGTGATAATTAGAAGGAAGTTGAAGTGTGAATCAGTGAAGAGCAACAAGAAATCAAATGATTCAATATGATTCAACAGTTATTCATTTACCTAAATGAAAATTAAAGCTCATGGATTGGAAATAAAGAATTTTTCATTCAATATGACTCCTCAGCTGAAGACAACTTCCCTTATTTGCACAAATTTGTGATTTCTACCAATTCAAGATTCAGTGTTGACGAAAAGAACAAACATATTCAAAGTTTGGGTGAAGATTTGTAGCTCGGGTGCTCGTTGTTGTGGTTCTGTTCACTGAGCTGGAAATTTTTGTTGCAAACGTTTTGTCCCCTGTCTAGGTGACATCCTCAGTGCTTGGGAGCCTCCTGTGAAGCGCTTCTGTGGTGTTTCCTCCGGCATTTATAGTGGCCTGTCCCTGCCGCTTCCGGTTGTCAGTTTCAGCTGTCCGCTGTATATTGGGTCCAGGTCGATGTGCTTGTTGATGGAGTTTGTGGATGAGTGCCATGCTTCTAGGAATTCCCTGGCTGTTCTTTGTTATACCGGCCACTACAGCGGACAGCTGAAACTGACAACCAGAAGCGGCAGGGACAGGCCACTAAAAATGCCGGCGGAAACACCACAGAAGCGCTTCACAGGAGGCCCCCAAGCACTGAGGATGTCACCTAGATAGGGGACGAAACGTTTGCAACAAATATTTCCAGCTCGGCGATCAGAACCACAACAAGAACAAACATATGTTAATTTTGTTTTGTGTACAGAAGTAACACATGAAATTTAAATGATTTTGAGCATGAAAAATAGTTAGCTCTTATTGTAATAGTTAGAAATATATAATGCTAGCATTAATGTGAAAGACAATCAATGCAAGAAACCAAAGAAATGTGCATGCTGGAAATCAGAAATAAAATCAGAAGTTGCTGGAATAAAGCTCAGCAAGTCTGGCAGCATCTGCAGAGAGAAAGCAGAGTTCATGCTTTGGGTCCAGTGACCCTTCTTCAAAATACATTTTTGTTCACAACGAATTCACTTAATCAGAGTTTCCATTGTTGAAGTGAAAATCAATATTCACAATGATCAGGAGAATATACAATGTAAACGTTTCCATGAGTTGATGAACTGAGCCATATTTCCACATTGTAGGAAACCTGGATTGAAAAAAATCTATTACTAGATATTGGAAATAATTAGATTTAAAAAACTGAAAGTAGTAAACTAAAGAATAGTGACATATCTCATTGTTATTTGACTCAACAATCAACAGAAGTTATTGGAGTGAATTGCTCAGGCTGAATAATAAGCAATGATTATTATCAGTATTCAAATAAGAAAAAAATGTGATATTTTCTACAAAACTAGATGTGAAGTCATTTTTTTGTTTGCAGATGTGTTGATACTGAGGACCATTTTGCAGAAGGTCAATCAATCCAAAACATTAACGCTGCTTTCTCTCCACTGATGCTGCAAGACCAGCTGAGTATTCCCAACAATTTCAAGTTCTTATTCCTGAACTACAGCATCTACAGATCTTTCGGTTTTTATTTATAATTAATGTTAGAATTCTAATAAAACAAAACTGTTCCAGTGCTTCCAAAGTAGCTTACTTTGATGTTGATTAAATATTCATTAAGATCAGTAAACAGGATTAAAACAAGGTAACTAGGTTGATTGGTTGAAAAAAAATTAATGGTCATTATCAAACAGAATTATGATTTCATTCAAAAATGCAGGCGATTCAAGAATTCTCTTTTCTTTCCATTGTATTTCTTGGAGAGAAATGTAACTTATAATTTGTCAAATTTTCACTACAATCAGTGGTTAGATATTTAGGACAGAATTAGACAGAACGTGAATAGAAATGAATGTGATTACCCTTGTTCGTGAAAGGTACAATCCATTACATTTGGTAGAAAGAAGAATTGTGACACACTTCTGCAAATATTGTACATTGACAAATAATTTGGGATAAAAGCTTTAACATTTCTGTATCTTCAAATCACTTCTTCATACATTGAACTAAAAATTTAAAATAATGTGCATGAATTGGGAAAAAAGAAAAGGTATTAAAGATGACAGATCAGCTGAAAGCAAATTCCCTTTTTTTCAAACATGTGGTATTTGATGAAATCATTGGAAATTTAATGGATTTTTAGCAAGAACTGCAATAAATGTGAGCAATGAAGTGAAATATAATCAAATCAATCCAACTAAGTTTCCACCCATAAAATTAAATGTAGCTATGTTTGGGAGATTGTAGAGTGCAATGATTTTTTGAGTCAGTTGATGTACTAAGCCATACTTCCACATCTACAGCTGGATATATTGTATTGAAACCTGTTCGTTATTTGCAAGAAAATTGTGTAAAATAGCTGAAAACAAATTTAAGAATAATGAGAAAATTTGTATTGCAATGTGACTGTGCAATATGTTGGAGAGAACTGACATATTGTTGTGAAAATTAATTCGACTTCTTATAATTGATAAAGTTGATTAATAATCCTTCCATTAAAACGAGTAGTCAGATGAAAGAGTATCAGATATTTACTGTGAGTGTTGGATGAAAAATCTTTGGTTGATTGCTGGTGTGTTGACCGGAAAAAATGTTAATATTTCATGATGATACTGGCATCAATAAATAATGGATTAAAAATAAAGGGGGAATCTCATGATGCTTGTTACAAAGACTAAATTTCATTACGGTGTGACCGGCAGGTCTGACTCCATACCCACAACAACGTAGCTGACTCTCAACTGTCTTCTGGGCAATTAGGGATGGGAAATAACTGCTAGCCTCTACAGCAACACCCTCATTCTGTGAAGGAATATAATGTTAGAACACAACAATTAAAACGATTCAATATTTTCAAAGCACTTTGCTTTGATCTTGACTAGATATTCATTAAGATTGGTAAACTGAGGATTAAAATATTGTTTTGTTAATAACATTCAGAGATTATTGATCAGAATTGTTTTGTCATTCAAGAGTCTCATTTATTCAAGAATTCTATTTTTCCCTCGTTCTTCCACAGGGATCTGTACTGGGATGGCATACAAAAAATGATTTGGATGAAAATATGGATTAGTAATTTTGCAGATAATGCAAAGGTTGGGGGAATAGTGGATGGTGTAGAGAGTTATGGAATATTACAGTGGGACATAGAAAAGCTGCAGAAATGGGTGGAGAAATAGCAGATAAAGTATAATCCATGTAAGTGTGAGGTGCTGCTCTTTTAGAGATTAAATAATAAGGAAAATTATGTGGTGAAAGTCAGGACCATGAACTGCTGTGTTGTTCATGGGAATCATGTAATTCAAGTCCATGGCTCCCTTAAATAGAACACGCAAGTAGATAGGGTGGTAAAGATGGCATTTGGCATGATTATCTCTTTTGGTCAGCGAATTGATTACCAGAGTCAGATTGTCATGTTGCAGCTTTATAAGACTTTGTTTAGGCCATACTTATAGAACAGTGTTCAGTTCTGTTCGCCACATTACAGGAAGGATGTAGAGGCTTTTGGAGATGGTGCAGAGGATGCTTACTAGGATGCTGCCTTTGGTAGAGGGTATGAACTATAATGAGATGCTAGAAAAAAACAGAATATTTTCTCTGGAGCAGTGGGCTCTGAGGGGAGACTTGATCAAATCATGAAAAAATATGATATGTATAGATAGGGTTAACAGTCAGAATGTTTTTCTGAGAATTGAAATGTCAAAAACGATGTGGCATGCACTTGATATGGTGGGGCAGGGAATGGGGTGGGTGGATTTTGGGGACTTCAAAGGAGATGGGAGGGATAAATATATTTTTACAGAGAGTGGTAGGTGCCTGGAATGGACTTCCTGGGTGGTGGTGAAGGCAGATACAATTGGAGCGTTTACAAGTCATTTAGATAGGCACATGAATATGGAAGGGCTGGAGGGTTTTGGGCCAAGGACAGGCAGAAGAGAGGAGTTTCATTTGGCACCATGTTCAGGACGAAGTCATTGGCAAAGTATCCATTCCTGTGCTGCACAGATCTATGTTCTATGCTCATTTCAAGTAAAGGAATGTGTAACTCACATGACATTTAATATAATGAATATTTAACCGTGACTGTCAGAATTAGGACGAAAATAGGTAAACAACAAACTTGAGTATAGTCGAAAGATACGGCCAATGACGTTTACAGAGGTCATTTTTCAATTTTTGTTCTGAATTAACAAATATCTTTAATGCATGTGTTTAAAATGTTTACAGTTACTGATGTACTGAGCCATAATTTTTCACTCATAGTTTGACTAGAAACCTGTCAGAAAACTTCTGAAATTCATATCTTACCTTAATCCATTATCTCTTAGTGCCAATATTACAATAAACCAAAGCATTTTATTCAAGTTCATAAAACAAAAGCATTAATTTTCCATCCAATGCTCATTGGAAATAGCTGATTGCTACTCATTTGAACAGTCAAAGTAATCACAGCGTCATCCATCATGAGATTCTAATGACATTTTGTCCAATAAATACTGTTTATTTATACATATTGCTTGTTCAAATAGCAATGAGAGATTTCTTATTTATTTTCAGTTCACTCATAGCATATTAATAATTTAGTTATTGCTAAAATCTAATAGTTGCTCAGTACATTAAGGGGTATAACAGTGGAATTATGGCTCAGTACATCAACTGATGAAAAGGATTTGCAGTGTTCAATCTCCCAATAATTGTGTATATCGATGTGTGTTTTGATTTGATTATATTTTCCTGCAATGCTAACATTTCTGATTACACTGAGTTCAGTATTTTCAATGTGAAAAATTAGCTCAAATTTTGTGAGTTTTTTGTGTAAACAAGAAAAAGAATTTACAGCTGTTTGCTCTTTCCTTTATCAATCAGAGTAAATTTTGAATTGTTGAAAGTTGTACAGTACTGGAAGGAAGGGAAAAAGTGAGGACTGCAGATGCTGAAGATCAGAGCTGAAAGTGAGTTGCTGGAAAAGCGCAGCAGGTCAGGCAGCATCCAAGGAGCAGGAGAATCGACGTTTCGGGCATGAGCCCTTCTTCAGGAATAACACTTTTTTTCTGAGTTCCTCATGTTGCAAAATTTTCTGATTTGAGACCATTTGTGCTTTGTACCGTTATTATTTTGAATTACGACGTCATTGTTAGTCCATTACACACAGAATCAGGCCAATTATCGCAACGAATCTTGTTTAGTTTTCATTTGCATAACCACAGTGAAGATGTGACAATACTCCCACCCTTCCTTGGTGAGAACATAATGAAAGGCTCTTGTGTAGCTCTGGCAATGTCTCAACTACAAGACTAAAGTTAAAAATCACACAAAACCAGGTTATAGTCCAACAGGTTTAATTGGAAGCACACTAGCTTTCGGAGCGACGCTCCTTCATCAGGTGATAGGAGTGTCGCTCCGAAAGCTAGTTTGCTTCCAATTAAACCTGTTGGACTATAACCTGGTGTTGTGTGATTTTCAATTTTGTACACCCCAGTCCAACACTGGTATCTCCAAATCATGACTACAAGACTAGAAGGCATTCCCACCTTCAATAGACATGTGTCAGAGCAGCTCAGAATGTTGGTTCGAAAATTTGCTTTTCAATTCAACATTGGATTTGCTTCGATCTGTTGTTCATTCCCATAATCACAGAACTCTGCAACTTATTATCTTCAGGTCACTAACAAAAATATGTATCTCATTGTAGTATCTGTAAATTTTTAATTTGAGAACATTGTATTTTTTAAAACTTAAAATATCTAAATAATGATTTTTTTGTTTAAAATATCTGATAAAAATTGGGACAGCATGGTGGCTCAGTAGTTCCCTCTGTGGCTTCACGGTACCAGGGTCCCAGGTTCCACTCCAGCCTCGGGCGACTGTCTGTGAGGAGTTTGCACATTCTCCCCATGTCTGTGTGGGTTCGTCTGGGCATTCCGGCTTCCTCCCACAGTCCAAAGATGTGTAGGTTAGGTGAATTGGCCATGCTAAATTGTCTATAGTGTTAGGTGCATTAGTGAGAGGGAAATGGTACTGAGTGCGTTACTCGTTGGAGGGTCGCTGTGGACTTGTTGGGCTAAAGGGCCTGTTTCCACACTGTAGAGAATTTTTAAAAAGAATCCCATTATTATCCATAAAGTGAGCAATATCATTTTACTGCCAATCAGCTCAGGAATGTTCAAATATGATATATTCTGTGAATTCAATCCTGCAAGAGTTTCAATAAACATTTAACACATAAACAATATGCATTTCAGCACCTCACGTACCTCAGTCCTTTTTCTCTACTGTGCAAGATAAAAAATTGATTTCTCCTTCAGTAAATGAAACAGATGCCAATTCCTATTGCTCTTCAGTCTGTGATTACCTTTATTATACAACAAAATATTGTAATTAATCTCATTATGGCTCCATATTTTGATCAAATTAAATTTCTCCTTCCTCTTTAATTGATGTAGTGAGAGCTCCTTTTATTTGCCACTCGCCTACTCATATATAGGGTGAAATTGAAATGCTTTGAAAATATTGGAGTCTGTTCACTTGAATATCGATGTTGCAAATATCTCACTTAACACCCAATCATTAATCCATTCTGATATCACATAAAATATCTCAATGTAATTGAAATCAATACATGGCATATCGAGCCACACAAAGGTCTTGGTGATCATATAATTAATGTTGAGCAGAATCACCTCAGTTTCTTCTTGTTCTTGAGAGCAAGAACCACAGTTAACATTTGCTGGTCATTCCATCCAACGAATTCAATCGATATCTTATATTTCAATTCAGTAATTACACAGTTGCATATGCAGTTAAAACCAATAGTTTGTTTTATTGCAGATGGCTGAGGATGCTAGCACCAACATTTTTGGGATGTTGATGATCTTGATTTGTTATAAGTTTTAAAACAAAAACAAAACTTTGTCCAATAATCACTGAATGGCTCGTTTTTTTTGGTTCAATCTTTAAACCTAATGTTATATTCCTTTGTTTACCAACCTTCATAGTGTTGTTAAGCTATTGAATCAATTTATTTGTTTCCAAGACAACATTAATTGTCCAATCATTATCATTGCAATAATTGCACAAGTATTTCAATTAGTCTAACAAATATAGTGAAATTCACATTTTAAGTTAATTTTAAGTTAAGTTTAACGAATGCTACAATATAAAAATCCATTATTTTTGCAGGTAAACTATCCCACAATGGAACCAATGACTTCCAATCAAACACTCTTTGTAAATGTCTGATATTTGCTCATTTGAAAAATCACAATAACCTCTGACTAAAAAATTCAGAGAACTATAATTACCTTTCGTTGGAATAATTCCTGTTCGTTTCTATACATTGCTCAGTCAAACAGCAATATGAGATTTCTCATTATTCTTAAACTGACTGATAGAATTTTGATAATCCACTTGCTGCGAATTTCTAATAATTGTTCAATCCAGTATCTTTCATCAATGTGGAATTACAACTCAGTATATGAACAATATAAAAATATTGCAGTGTATAATCTCTCAATCATTGTGAGTATCAAGTTTTATTTTAATGGTGAAAACAATGTTGAATTCATTTAAGTATTTTCACTTCAATGCTAACATTTATTGTGTTTATAATCACAATAAGAATGAACTATTCTTCATGCTAAAAAATAATTTGAAATTCCTGATGTTTCACACAACAAAAAAGAAAAAACATCTCTTTGTTGTTTCATTAAACAATCTTTTTTAATGTTTGAAAATTTAACTTTTTTGTAATGGAGGAAAGTTGTCTTCACGTGAACAGTCACATTGAATGACTAATTCACGCTCTGCTGTTCATTAGAGTAGGTTCTCTACAGTATGGAAACATGCCCTTTGACGCAACAAATCCACACCGACCCTCCAAAGAGTAGCCCACCCAAACCCCTACCCTATATTTACCCCGAATAATGTATTCATGTGGGAAATTTAGCATGGCCGATTCACCTGGCCTGAGATTCTTTGAATTGTGGGAGGAAATCCACGCAGACATGGGGAGAATGTGCAAATGCCATGCAGACAGTCACCCGAGATGAGAACGGAACCCTGGTCCCTGGCGCTGGGACACAGCAGTGCTAACCATTGTGCCGCCCATTTTTTCCCTTTGATTCAAAAGAAGATATTTTCTTCAGGTTCCCATGAAAAGGAAGTATGTAATTCTCCTGGATCTAAATTTGTGGAAGATGTTTGAGAACATTGCAGTCATAAAGGTGAAAAAGCGCTGAATTCAAACATTTCAAGCACATAATTCATTGTTCTCCATTATTATAAAGGTGTAATGAAAGTTGATTTCTTCTACTATAAAATACCGAAATGTAACTTCCTATTAATCATTAGTCAGCTGATTCCTTCCATTTCTAACTAAATATTGCAAATTATTTAATTATGTTTATGTCCTTTGATCAAATTAAATTTCTAATTATAGTTCAATTTATCAATCGTCGAGAATTTGCCTTTATTTTTCATTCACCTATTCATATTGAATGAAAGTTTAATATATTTTGAAAATTTTGGCATGTGGTCATTTGAAAATTGCATGCCTCACATTTATATCACTTCTTGCAGAATGGTTTCATTGTGTTTGAGAAGGAATTCTACCAAAGATTTTTTTTCAAATTGTTGATTTCACATATCATTGTCAACCTGTTCCTAAATTTTGTGAACTATTTCAATGTTATTGAAATCAATGCTCACATAAAACATTGCACATAAAGCCATACAAATGTCTTCATGACCAGCTAATTACTATTTAGTGGAATAATCTAAGTAACTATCTTATTGCTCCTGAAAGCAAGCATCTCAGTAAGTATCTGGTTATCATTACTTCCAATAACTGCAGTAATTGCACACAACACTGGTCGCTCAAAGCAACATATATTCTTTATTCCTAAAGACCACGGGTTCTAACACGAAGAAGTGTTGATGGTCCTGATTTTTGCTTTTCTCAAACAGGTTTTCAGCCCAAATATTGCACACCAAGTGTAAATTTGGTTTTGTTAAACATTTTCAGCGCATGCCCATTAATATTATTTATCAGGTCATCAGAGCAAATACTGAGAGTTGCCTCTGTAAATTTAATTTACTGAGTTTTTCATTCACTGAAGTTCTCATATTAATTGTTCATTTTCTTCTTAAATCTGATACAAATCTCAAAATACTGATCACAATAAAAGTTAATATTTATTTCTATGCTTTGTCCTGTCCAATAGCAAGATGAGATATCTCGCTATTCTTCAGTTTACTAGTAGCCATTCATTTGTTGCTAATATCTCATAATTGTTCAAACCAGTAAGGGGGTCGTAGAATTATGTCTCCATATAATAACTAATATAAAGATATTACAGTGTGCAATCTCTTAATCTTTATGAATATTGATTAATATCTTAACCTGGAAACTTTGCTGAATTAAATTCATGATATTTCACTTCAAATCTAGCCTTTATAGTTTTTCGACTTACAGTGAAAGTTAACTATTTTTGATGTGACGAAATTGTTTAAATTCATGTGAATTTTCTGAGTACAGAAAGAAACTTACATCTCTGTTCTTTCATTAAGCAGTCACAGTTAATATTGAAATCTTGGAAAGTGTACATATTCGGAAAGAATAAAAGATCGCTTTAGCAGAGTATGCACATTGAATGATGAATTCATTATTTCATTTCAATGCACGTGTTTGGCAAAAGCAATTTAATTTTCATTTCATTAAATGATAAATATTCATCAATTATTTTTCCAAAGAGCTTCATTCAAACAAATAAAACATATAAAAGCTTATTCTCAATGAAATGAAAATCAATATCTTCTTCAATAAATTAAACAAATGCCACTTCCTATTATTCATCAATCAGCTGATTTCCTGAAATTGTAACGAAATGTTGTAATTTTTCTAATGTCTTTATATCCTTTGCTCAAAGTGATTTTTAAATTATTGTTTAGATTATGAATTGTCTGATTTTCTTTTTAATTTTTCACTCACCGATGTACACTGAATGTCAGATTGAAATGTTTTGACTTTGCATAACTCTCATTTATTGCATGCTGGTTTAAGTGTGTTTCCAAAGCAATGCTAGCATCAAGACTTCATTATTTTTAAATAAGATCCTTGTCAACCTAATTATTCAATCTGCATTATTGAAATCAGTGCTCACACAAAACACAGCACATGGGGGAACATAGATCTTCATTAGCATCAATCACTGTTCAGTAGAGTAACCTAAGTCTTTTATTGTTTTTGAGAGCAATTACCACGTAAACCTTTGGCCTCAGTCCAACCAATAAATGCAATCTATATCTTACATTTCAGCTTAGAACATAGAACATAGAACATAGAAGAATACAGCGCAGTACAGGCCCTTTGGCCCTCGATGTTGCGCCGATCCAAGCCCACCTAACCTATGAAAACAGCCCCAAGTGCCTCAGTCTTTCCTCATACGATTTTTCTTCCATACCAGGCAACATCCTGGTAAACCTCCTCTGCACCCGTTCCAATGCCTCCACATCCTTCCTATAGTATGGCGACCAAAACTGCACACAATATTCCAGATGCGGTCGTACCAGAGTCTTATACAACTGCATCATGACCTCAGGACTCCGGAACTCAATTCCTCTACCGATAAAAGCCAGTACGCCATATGCCTTCCTCACCACGGTATTTACCTGGGTGGCAACTTTCAGAGATCTGTGTACATGGACACCAAGATCCCTCTGCTCATCCACACTACCAAGTATCCGACCATTAGCCCCGTACCCCATCTTTTTGTTATTCTTCCCAAAGTGAATCACCTCACACTTAGCTACATTGAATTCCATTTGCCATCTTTCTGCCCAGCTCTGCAGCTTCTCTATATCCTGCTGTAACCTGCCACATGCTTCCTCACTGTCAACAACTCCTCCGACTTTTGTGTCATCCGCAAACTTGCTCACCCAACCTTCTAACCCCTCTTCCAGGTCATTTATAAAAATGACAAACAGCAATGGTCCCAAAACAGATCCTTGCGGAACACCGCTAGTGACGGCACTCCATGAAGAAACTTTGCCATCAACTACTACCCTCTGTCTTCTTCCATCCAGCCAATTCCTAATCCAAACCTCCAACTCACCCTCACCTTAGTAATTAAACAAAATGTCTGCTGCTTAAAGAAACAATTACACTTTTGAATGGATATTGATTGTAATACTAAGAACTAAATCTTTTTCATGCTGAAAATCTTTTACATTTTCTTGTTCTTTCCTGTGTGCAAGAGAAAGCTGATGTTGCATATATTTTATTGTATTATTCACCAACGCTAAATTTTGAATTTTTGGAAGTCCTGCATTTCTGGAAAATGGCAAGTGGTCTTCAGCTGATATGACACATTAAAGACTGTTTTTCAATTCATGCGTATTATTTTCGTTTCATAATAAGAAAACTGCTTTGAAGTTGTTCCAGTCTTGTCTTTCTTATTTAAATGTTATATATCAACGTACATTGATGACATATTTATGAAAATTCCTTTTCCAGTCAAATGTCACTCAATGTAGCTTTTGTTCAGTGTAATGTTCACTTTGATTGTATGGATTTTTTCTTCCTAATTCTGACACAAATATATCAACATTGATAACAATAATTACATAATTTAAGATAACATTGCTCTAGAAGAATACCAGTATATAGATATAAATATATATTTTATTTATTACCTGCATTTTTGAGCAAAAACAATTCTGTTCAACTTTCGGTGAATGGCTCTTATTTTTTCACCTATCCTTAAAGCCAGCTACTATATTTTAATCCACAGTTTACCATTTTTAATGAATATCGAACCAACAGAACAGCAAAATGCTATTAAAATAATGCGATTGCCCCACAGAAACATAAGCAAGAGAAACCTTTTTATTGTTTACATGTTACATCTTTCCTAGGGCAATAGTCAAACTAAAATACTTACAGCTGAGGATGCTAATAGTAATCAATTCCAGCCTATGTGGAGTTTGCACATTCTTTCGGTGTTTGTATGGGTTTGCTCTGGTTTCTTCCCACAGTCCGAAGATGTGCAGGTCAGGTGAATTGGCCAGGTTAAATTGCCCACGGCGTTAGGTACATTAGTCAGAGGGAAATGGGTCTGGGTGGGTTACTCTTTGGAGGGTCGGTGTGGACTTGCTGGGCCAAAGAGCCAGTTTCCACAATGCAGGGGATGTTTTCTAAAAAAAAATCGAAGATGACGCCAGTTCTGGGTACAGGCAAGTTTCCAGCCCAATCACCCATACAAAAGTGTAATTGTGACTCAGTACATGAGTCACTGCGAGCATTTTGATCAGATCACCATTAAACTTAATCAGCTGTTTTTTTTTTCTCTGGAGACAATATTGAAAGCAATTTCTCCATAAATGCCGTTTACTGTATTTTTCTGATACATATGTTCTTTATCTACTTATTTTCTTTGTTATTCTGTCATGAATGTCAAAACATTAATGCCACAAAAATTGCAACAATTACATATTGTATTTCTACAGAAGAATAGCAGCAACACGAAGCTTAGAATTATACGATATCTGAGAGTTTTGAATGACAAAACAATTCTGATCAATACTTGCTACATGTGTCAGTTTTTTGAGAACTCATCATGCCAGTATTTTAATTTGGATTTCACTGACCTTACTAAATATCGAATCGACAGCAGAGCAAACTCGTTGGGAAATATTGTACCATTTACTTTGTCAGAATTCTAAAATTAATTGTCAATTCATTGTCATTCCAACAGTCATACAGTAGTTCAGTTTAAGTTTTGTAACAAGCATCGTGAGATTCACATAATAGTTTACTCCATTATTTCTTAGTGCCAGTAATACAATGAAAGGTGTATCTTTTATTTCAGGTCAACACACCCACAAACCAACCAAACATTTCCCATCAGGCACTCACAACAAATATCTGATTGTTTCTTATTTGAATGTTCTCAATAATCATTGGATTAATATTCAGCGTTATGAAGTAAGATACTGCTGAATCTTTTGCATTCCAATAACTAATGATCATTTCCACACATTATGGATAGCAATATGAGATTTCTAATCATTTTCTAGTTTGCTATGAACTGTTTACAAGAATAATTGTTGCTAATATCTAATATTTAACAATTGTTCAAGTCGTTTGTGTCTACTTTTGCCACCTATCCCCCTAAACCCTTCCTATCCAAAAACCCATCCGGTTGCCTTTGAAATATTCTGAGTGCACTCACGTCCTCTGGTAGCTTATTCTATACACGCACAACCTTCTGTGTGGGAAATGCGTCTCAGGTCTCTCTTTAAATTTTAGCCCTCTCACCTTAAACCTATGCTTGTTAATTTTCAACTCGCCCCACCTTGGGTAAAAAACATAAACACTCAGTTTACAAACTTTCCACACTGCCTCGCCCTGTAGTCCAAATATTGTAACCCTGACAACATCCTTGTCTATATTTTGCAAGCAATTTCACACGATTTTCTTGCCTTTTCGATGATGCCAATTACGCTGGACAACAAGGAACTATTGGGAACGGAAAGATGAAGCGTAGAACGGCTGAAAATGTCAGTGCTGGGCACTGTTGAGCAGCAACAGCTCCCGGTGCGAATTGTTTCTGAAGTGTCATGGTTATCACGTTCGCCTTACACGGGAAAGGTTCCCCAGTATGAAACTGGTCAGAAACAGCCCTGTTCCCGACAGGAGCCTTTTAGACAAGCGAGAACGGAGCTTTCTTGCTTGCTTTCCCATTCGCAATCCTGGCTTTGAGTTTGCTCACGCAAATCTGCTCTCGGGGTGAAAAGTAATGCAATTCCATTTAATTACTGGGAGAAATGTTGTTAAGGTTTTCTCCAACCTGGTTCTGATCATATGCCATTCTGTTTGAGCGTGTAGTTACCGCGTTCTGATCCTTCCACGAAAAGCAGCACCGCATTTGCATTCCTTGCGCAGGCGACCCGGTTCAAAGACAGGGAAGAAGCTGATGCACCGGCGTCACAGCGCACCACGGATTCCGGAACTCGTCTGTCTGTCAAATGTACCCCAAAGTCGTTTCCGAAAGGCCTCATTTGGAAGCTGTCTGTCGTTATTCAACATGCGACAATGTTTGGGAGCACTTTGCACGTTCGTGGCTCATTCAATCAGCAACAGCAATGAAAGAAATTACACTCTCAGAGAAACCTCTGGATTTGTGCTTTCATAGCGTCGCTCGTATTAAGGTGCGCCCCGAGATCTAAGCCATGATGGAACTGAAACTGAGGAAACGACAGAGAGGCTACAGAATGACATCGCATCCATTCGGTTTTCTTTAAATCACTGATGAGCAGGAAAATGTAAACGGGAGGGCGAGTGGGGAAGTGAGGCAGCTGCAGCTCTGGTGAAACCCCATTTTTGTGATTCACTGAGCAACAAGAGATGTGAAGGTGACTCAGGCGTGAGAGCTCTTCATATGAGAACAAAAAGCACTCAAGTGCAGTTAGCACCTCTTTGACATCTTCCGGGGTGTGGTGGGGTAATTACTATGTTACTATGTTCAGAAACTGCCTTTTAGATTGACGTCAACAGAAACTGCATTTCTACAAAGCAGCATGGAAGTTAGCAAAAGTTATTGAGTCGCTTCTCATCGATTCCCACACAGGTTTCCAACTCAGTTGGTATCCATGTGGCTCATGTCCAGGTGTGAACATCTCTGCACCAAATTGCACGATTAAGGTAAAAGTCAAGGAAAGTGGAATCTCGAACTGGTCCCGAGGTCAGGGCATCCTCACAATTTGATCTGTCGTTCTCGGATTGTAATGCTACCTCCGCTTTTAGGATTGAGACGCTTACGCTGCAAAACAGACGCAGTGACTGAAACTATGCTGCACTGTATGATGTGGAACACGGCCTGCTCAGCTTTGTGCATTTTCCCTGTCGTCCGTTGTGTTTCGTGTTCCGTGTAAAGTGAAAGTTGTTCTCCTTCGAGCAATGTGTGAAATCATTTCGCAAAGCAAGAATCGAAATTGCAGTAATGTCATGCAGCTCATAGCTATTTTACCAAATTATAACCGAACATATATTCTCACGCACTCACAGATATATTTGTAGATGAAAAGAGTCTGAGAAGATAGACTCAGCTTACCATTGATTTTTGTCTGGATTGATGGGCTATCATTATCTGCTGCGCAATTGATATTGTAGCTGTGCACATCCCAGCAGCTGTGCGAGTCGGAGAGGGATCATGGAACACTTGCAATGTGACTTTGCATCTGTTGTTATGCAGGAGCACACTTGGAAATGCAAGAAAATACTAACCCGGCCATACTAACCCGGCTGTTAGTATGGCCGAGCGGGCGAAACCGCTAAATCTAGGGTCTAGGTTCCAGTTCCAATCAGGGTGTTGGCTCGAATCCCTCCACTGCTATATCTGCTGATCAACTCTAACGCTGCAGTATGCGAAAATGCTGTGTCGTTCACTGCTGTGTTGATGTTCAAGACAAAAGACGAACGGGTTTGCTTCCCGGAGAGTTAGCTGTGTTGTGGGAGAGTGCCGAATTTCTCAAAGCGTCTGTGCTGTCATGATCGTGTTCGCCTCCCGCACGGAAAATCGCAAGCAGCTCTACTGCTGCTTTATGTTCCAGGCAAGTTGAGCTGTTACTGGAACCGAATGGAGACTGTTATTTCATTGCTGTTGTGAAACAAAGTCCTGCGGTGACTCGACTCGACTCGTCGTTATTTGGTGTTCTGTCGAATGGGAAAATAATTCCAATGAATTTTTTTATGTCATATGTTCTTAAATTTCTCCCATTTCCTTCATTTCTGTCCTGGAGACATTGGAAAGGAAAGGTAATCTAATCCAGACTGTGATTGGTGAAGTTCATTTTTTATGGCCCATTCTTATTATGTTCTTTCTTTCTCTCTTTTCAGCACTTTCTTCGAAGTGGTGGTGCACTAATGCTCCAGTGTGTTTGAAAGAGTAGTTTGGAATTGCCCTGCTGTTAGTTGTGAGATTAGTTTATGGCTCCTGCCCTCCGACTGTCTCACATTCAGCATACATGCTTCGCTGTGTCTTAATACGCATTTGGTTTGCCAGTTTAGTTTGCGTTCCGTGTTAAATGGATTCGCTCAATACATTACGAGTTAACAGGGTTTCTGAGATAACTTCCAGCACTTCCATTTAATTACTGTGCAAAGCATTGTAAAGTTTTTCTCCAACCTGGTTCTGATCATATGCCATTCTCTTTGAGAGTGGAGTTACCGCGTTCTGATCCTTCCACGAAAAGCAGCAACGCATTTGCATTCCTTGCGCAGGTGGCCCGGTTCAAAGACAGGGAAGAAGCTGAGGCACTGGTGTCACAGTGCACCACGGATTCCTGAACTAGTCTGTCTGTCAAACGTACCCCAGAATCGCCTCTGAAAGTCCTCATTTGGAAGCTGTCTGTCCTTTTTCAACGAGCGAGAATTGGCACCAGAGGTCCTGAATCATGTTGTGGAGCAGTTCGCACGTTCGTGGCTCATTCAATCAGCAACAGCAATGAATGAATTTACACTCTCAGAGCAACCTCTGGATTTGTGCTTTCATAGCGTCGCGAGTATTAAGGTGCGCCCCGAGATCTAAGCCATGTTGGAACTGAAACTGAGGAAATGACAGAGAGGCTACAGAATGACATCACATCCATTTGATTTCTTTAAATCACTGATGAGCAGGAAAATGTAAATGGGCAGGGCGAGTGGGGAAGTGAGGCAGCTGCAGCTCTGGTGAAACCCCATCTTTGTGATTTACTCAGCAACAAGAGATGTGAAGGTGACTCAGGCGTGAGAGCTCTTCACATCGAGAACAAAAAGCACTCAAGTGCAGTTAGCACCTCTTCTGGAGTGGGGGGTGGGGTGGGGTAATTACGTTTTTACTTCTGTTACTGTGTTCAGAAACTGCCATTTAGACTGATGTGAACAGAAACTGCATTTCTACTAAGCAGCATGGAATTTCGCAAAAGTTCTTGAGTCGCTTCTCGTCAATACCCACACAGGTATCCAACTCAATTGGTATCCATGCGCCTCATGTCCAGGTGTGACCATCTCTGCAGCAAATTGCACTGTTAAGGTAAAATGCAAGGCAATTGGCATCTCGAACTGTCCCCGAGGTCAGAGCATCCTCATAATGTGATCTGTCATTCTCGGATTGTAATGCCACCTCAGGTTGGAGGGTTCAGAACATTCTTTGGGACTCTTAATCTGCAAAACAGACACAGTGATAGAAACTATGCTGCACGGTATGATGTGGAACACGGCCTGCTCAGCTTTGTGCATTTTCCTTGTAGTCCGGTGTGTGTCATGTTCCGTGTAAACATGAAAGTTGTTCTCCTTCGAGCAATGGGTGAAATCATTTCGCAAAGCAAGAATCGAAATTGCAGTAATGTCATGCAGCTCATGGTTATCTTACCAAATCATAACCGAACATATATTCTCACGCACTCACAGATACATTTGTAGCTGAAAAGAGTCTGAGAAGATAGACTCAGCTTACCATTGATATTTATCTGGATTGATGGGCTATCATTATCTGCTGCGAAATTGATATTGTAGCTGTGCACATCCCAGCAGCTGTGCGAGTCGGAGAGGGATCATGGAACACTTGCAATGTGACTTTGCATCTGTTGTTATGCAGGAGCACAATTGGAAATGCAAGAAAATGGGCAGGGTGGCCGGCTGGTAGTGTGGCCGAGCGGTCTAGGGCGCTGGATCCAAGTTCCAGTGGCACCCACTGCTGAGGTTGAGTTGTTGGGTATTTTCAAACTGTGCCAGATAGTTAATCAGAAAGATGATGAAACTTTGTCAAGATCAGTGAGCAGAAAGGATTTGAAGATTATCAGATCAACCATGAGTTCGTTGAATGTGGGGCAGAGTCCATGGGCTGAATGGCATACTTCCACTTTGTTTAACATTTGGTCTCACACCTTATTTTATTCATAAGTTCAGAATTGTGCGGGGATAGGACGAAGTGATAGAAAAGGATTATCAAACACAGTGGTTAGCACTGCTGCCTCACAGTGCCAGAGACCCGGGTTCAATTCCCGACTCAGGCGACAGACTGTGTGGAGTTTGCACATTCTCCCTGTGTCTGCGTGGGTTTCCTCCGGGTGCTCCGGTTTCCTCCCACAGTCCAAAGATGTACAGGTCGGGTGAATTGGCCATACTAAATTGCCCGTAGTGTTAGGTGAAGGGGTAAATGTAGGGGAATGGGTGGGTTACGTTTCGGCGGGTCGGTGTGGACTTGTTGGGCCGAAGGGCCTGTTTACACACTGTAAGTAATCTAATCGGACAGATCAGGAACAAGGCTCATAAACTCAGGAAGAAGAAATGTGCTGTTACCTAGAGACAACAAATGACACTGGGCATAGCACAGGTGGCTGTGTACAGAAGCTGTGGTTGCTGAAGAAAGTTGGTAGACCTTATATATTTGGCAAGTCAGTGATCACGATGGATGTTGGATCGTTGTATGATTCACACACAGCAGAAATTTGTGAAAGAATGAAAGGTTCGTTTCATTGGAGAGGTTTTCTGCGGTTCCAATTCCGAGTGACTGTTTGAAATACTGATCAGATCATCGTGTGAAGTGTTAGGTTAAAATTGTCACGTATAACCCCACTGGATAAACTTGTGCACCCGATCTCTTGTCATTTGTTTCTCTTTCTTTCGATGTAAATTCATAGAAAGACAAGATGGAATGAGTGGTGGAAAGAAAAATGCGTTCCTTCTCATTACACCAATTTAATGTACAATTGAATAGAATGACTGCTCTCACTCTTCATTTCGACGTTCAGTTGGTGTCGATTATTCATGAATCTCCCGTGCAGATAAGGGCAACAAGATCCTCGATCCAGAGTATACCAGAGGTGTGAGGTACAAAGTAAAACTGCAGTAGTGATTTGTGAAGTTAGCAACCAAAGTGTGACTCGAACTCGTGAATGCGGAACACAGCGGTATAATAACCCACCACCATAATCTCTCGGTCTCTTCTGCACATTTTGCAGAGTGGTGACATGTGACCTCATCACGATTACATGCGGTGAAAGTCATGGAAAAGAAATTTCCAGAGCGGAATGTAATCCACACCATTGTGTTTCTGCTTTCACCAGAATTATAATAACAGCAAAATCCAATAAATAGCCATGCTCGTCAGATTGAATAGCTGTCATTGATACATTCTGAGTCAGAACTGTGTCAGAATGAAACAGAGAACAAGAATTTCCCATTATATTCACACTTACGTTTGACTATCATTTCTTCAGTCACTTTCTCTCTCACGTGAAGAAGCAACCATGCAGTGGGAAATTAAGGCGATGTTGTGGCTCAATGGCCTTTCTCATATGGCCGAACCTGAATTGGATTAAATAGCAAAAACGCTGTTTTGTGCGTTTCATTTTATTATTTTTACTGCAACCTCACAATGTTCATTGTTATAATCGGAAGGGAATTAGATTTATCTCATTGGAACGATCAATGTTGCATTCAAATTTGCTCCGACTTTATTTCAGCTTAAAGAAAATGCTGCTTAGAAAAACAGAGAGTTAAAGTGCAAAAGGAAACTCATCAGTTTTGTTTCTCGTTGCTTTGGCAGATTTCACCGAGTCTACACAGTGCTCCATCCTGAATATGTAATGGATGGGCTGGTTATGTGAGTTGGATTGCGGATGTGAGAGTACTAGACAACTGGCAATGCCTTTATTTTGTGTTTTACTTCTTGTGATTGGAATCTTGACTCATCCGGTTAGACCCATCCCTCTGGATGAGTCATGGTGACTGTTGTTACAGCATCTGGGTCTGCAACATGACCAACAAATGGTGCAGAGGCTGCAGAGAGGACAGTCTCCGTAAAATAGAATGATGGAATCACCATCAGATCAGCCGTAGTCTTAGTGAATGTTGGGGCAGGATTGAATGGACCACTAATGCAATTTATTCATTAACAAATTCCTGTTTGTTCCAAGCAAACTTCCTTTCTCTCTTACTGTCCCATACTGGTGGAGAGTGAGTCACCTCCTGCTGTCCTTGTGTAACAGGATCCTGGGGCCTCACTAACCTCCAGATTTCCCTGTGCCCCAGTTTCGAGCACTGAGTGACTCCTTCCTGTCCCAGTATCAAGCAGTTGAGTGACTTCCTCCTATTTCTGTGTCACAGTCTCAAGCAGTTGGATGACACCCTCCTTTTTCTGTGTCCCAATCTTGAGCAACTGAGTGACTGCCTCCTGATCCAAGGTTTGCGAAAGTAGATGTCCTCCTTCTGCTACTGACTAACAGGCTCCAATAGCTCTGTGCTCACCTGCTGCTCGTTTGGAATGGAATTGAGGGCCTGAATGGCCTCTTCACATTCCTTACAGCTTCTCTGGACTAAAAGCCTTTCTCCTGTTTCTGTAAAACACCATCAAAATCTGAAAGATGTATTTTTGCATTTTACTCTCAACAATTGAGCAAACAAGCTGACTGACAGAAATCAGAAGCTGAATAGCCTCCTCTTGTTCCTGTGTTATACACTCAAGTGGCAATAGAGTCTCAGAGATATACAGCACAGAAAAAGACCTTTCAGTCTGATCGTCCATACCGACAAAATATCCTAAATAAATCTCGTCCCCCTTTCCAGCACTTGGCACATCTCCCTATAAACACTTCCCATGCATGTATCCGTCCAAATGCCTTTTAAATGTTGCAACTGTACCTGCCTTCACTACCTCTTGTGGCTGTTCAATCCATACACACAGCAGTCTCTGTGTGAAAATGTCCCTATTTAAATCTTTCCCCTCTCACCTTAAATCTTTGTCTTCTAATTTTGGACTTGCCAATCCTGGGGAAAAGACATTGACCTTATCTATGCCCCTCATGATTTTAAAAACGTCTTTATGGTCACCTCTCAGCCTCAACACTTGAAAATAGTCCACGCCTATTCAATCTCTCCCTGTAACTCTAACCCTCCAACACCTGCAACATTCTTTCAAATCTCTTCTGCACTCTTTCAAGTTTGACAACACCATTCCGACAGCAGGGGGACCAGAATTAAAGGCAATATTACAAAAGTAATCAAACCAATGTCCTGTACAGATGCAACATGTCATGCAAATGCTTCGACTCAAAGCACTCACCAATAAAGGGAAGATCACCAAGTGCCTTCTTCACTGCGCTGTCTACCTGTGATGGCACTTTCAAGGAACTGAGAACCTGCACCACAAGGTGACACAGTAGCTCAGTGACTAGCATTGCTGCTTCAAAGTGCAGCGATCTGGGTTCAATTCCATCCTTGAATGACTGCCTGTGTGGTGTTTGTACGTTCTCCCCGTGTCTGCATGAATTTCCTCCGGATGCTATGTTTTCCTCTGACAGTATAAAGATATACAGATAAGGGTAGATTGGCCAGCCAAAATTGCATATAGTACCCAGGGATGTGTAGGCGAGACATGGGAAATGCACGCTCAGAGGGATAGGGTAGGGGTTTGTCCAGTGGGATACTGTTTCGAGGGTCGGTGTGGCCACTTTGGGCCGAATAGGCTGTTTCCTCACTGTAGGAATTTCGATAATTTCTATGGAGTTCTCCTTGATTGGCAGCTTTCGACAGGACCCTACTTGTATGCCTTGCCTCGACTTGTCTTGCCAAAATGCAACACCTCACATTTAACTAAAATAAACACCATCTGCCACTCCTCAGTTCACCTAAGCAAGTTCCAATTATAAACTGAGAGATCATTCTTCACTGTCGACTACACCACCAAATTTGGTATTATCTACAAACTTACTGACCATACCTCATATACTCAAATGCAAATGATTTGTATAAGTAAAAGGCAGTAGTGGACCCACTATTGATCTTTGCGGCACGCCACTGGTCACAGGTCTCCAAGTTCAATGGACAAATGTCCACTGTCAAGCCCTGTCTCCAATATTCAAGAAAAGTTTCGATCTAAATAGCGAACTCTCCCTGGATTCCAGGCAGTCTAACCTTGTTAACCAGTCTACCATGTAGAACATTTTGGTTTTCGTACTGAATTCCATAAAGACAACATCCACTGTCCTGCTTTCATCAATCATCTTCATCACTTCCTCAAAATATTCCACCGAGTCAGTGAGACGTGATGTCCAATATGCAAAGCACTCTTCAGTCCTTATCTTTCCAAATGCATATATATCCTTTCCCTCAAAATCCCGTCCAACAATTTAGTCACCATGGACGTCAGGCTCACCGATCTATAGTTACCTGTTTTTTTCCTTACTTTCTTAAATAATGACACTACGTTAGCAGCCCTCCAGTCTTTTGACACTTCACCTGTGGAAATCAATTATACAAACATATCAGCAAAAGGCTGAGCAATCTCTTTCCTAGCTTCCCACAAACATCTGGGATACAACTGATCAGATCCCAGGGATTTATTCACCTTTATGTGTTTTAAAATGTCCAACACCACCTTGATATATAGACACTTTTCAAGGTATCACTATATATTTCTTCATCCTCTCGCTCTTGTAACCTCCTTCACATTAAATACTGAGGACAAATACTTATTTCGTATCTCTCCAATCTCCTGTGGTTCCATACATAAGTGGCCTTAGTGATGTTTAAGGGGCCTTTTCTCTCCCTAGTTAATCTTTTGCCATTAAAGGATCTGTAAAATTTCTTCAATGCCTCATAACCCTATTTCTAAAGCGATCTTATGTCCACATTTTTCTGGCCCGATTTACCCGTTGACTTTACACTCACTGCCCTTATACACCTCTCGTGATTCACTTTATCTCAGCTCTGTTTACCTGACATATGCCTCCTTCCTTACCTTGACCAGAGCATCAATGTATGGGCGGCACAGTGGCACAGTGGTTAGCACTGCTGCCTCACAGCGCCAGAGACCCGGGTGGTGTTTGCACGTTCTCCCCGTGTCTGCGTGGGTTTCCTCCGGGTGCTCCGGTTTCATCCCACAGTCCTAAATATAGGGGTATGGGTGGGTTGCACTTCGGCGGGACGGTGTGGACTTGTTGGGCCGAAGGGCCTGTTTCCACACTGTAATGTAATCTAATCATATCTAGCCATCCAGCACTCCCTGCACCCACCAGCCTTGCCCATCTCACTAATAGGAAGACGTTGGCTCTGGACTCTCTGAAACCACGTTTTAATGGCCTTGCATTTTCCAACCATCCCTTTACCTGTGAATAGGGTACCCCAGTCAGCCTTTCACAGGACTCGCCAACACTTTCAAAATTGGCCTCAGTCAAAGTTAGAACTTTAATGTTTACATCAGGTCTTTCCTATGCCACAACTAGTTTAAAACTAATATTTATGCGTAACAGACTTGAAAGTTAAATAAACACTTCCTGCCCCTCTGTAACAGGCTCGAGAGGCTGAATCGGCTCTTCCTGTCCCTCTGTAATAGACTTGAGAGGCTGAATGACCTCGTCCTATCCCGCTGTAATAGGGTCAAGAGGCTGATTGGCCTCCTCCCGTCCCTCTGAAATAGACTCAAGAGGCTTAATAGCCTCCTCCTTTTCCTCTACAACAGACTCGAGAGGCTTCATAACCTCCTCCTGTCCCTGTGTAACAGACGTGAGACATCAAATGACACAGCAACCCGTGGATTACGCGCAGTCGGTAAACAGTATCCAATGGAGGTCCATCCCTTCTCAGTTACCGAAACACAAACAACACAATGTACTCCAGGTGCCCTCTCAGTAACACTTCATGCAGCTGCAGCGACACATCTCTTTGTTTTGAATGATTCTTTTGGAAAAATGTGCCAATATTCCAGCTTTCCACCTTTTCAAGTAGCAACGGGCTAACATGGGCTGAATGGCCTTCTCTTAGCCCTCTGTAAGAAGTCCATAGGGACAGAATTGCTTCAACCAGTTCCTGAGCAACAGTCTCAATGCTCTGTCTCAAGGTTATGAAAGTATTTGACAACAGGGCATTAAATCCAGGTGTAGCCTCACACTGGTCAATAAGTATCGTACTTTGTGTTCAGATATCTAGAAACTTGCCCGTCCGACTTTTTTTTATGCAGACGATCTGTTATTTTATAACCGCCTCCTTTCATAAACAGAGTGGAACATATATAGACCCCTGCAGTGTTCTGTTAATACTCTCATATACAAGGAAAAAAAGATTAAAAAGATTGAAAGATTTATGGTCCATCCCTCAGCAACCCTCATCCACTCCATCCAAAACCAGTAAATGAAAAGTGATGTATGGAACTGGTTAACTGAGCCTATTTGTTCAGTGACTGCGATTAATTCCAATCTCCATGGATTCTAATTATCCCAGTGGAGAGTTTCTATCTTTAATGATAAATAGGTTCCGTTCAATGTGGTAACCCATAACATGAGCGGGAGGATCAAGGGATCAGCAGAGAGAGGGGGAGGAGTGATCAAAATCTGAGAACATTAGACTGGAATGTTCCAACAATGGATCAGAATCTGAGAACGTTAGACTGGAATATTCCAACAATAGACAGAAGCCTATCCACTTATGTTTGGTATCTTTCTGCATTTGATTGGTTGTCATTATCATCGCTGATCTATTACGCTCTTCTCATTATTCAATACTTTTATTATCCCTTCCTGGCTTTCGTTGGTGTTCCTGGTAAGTGTTACTGTCCAGATTTTGTTTTCTATAAACCTTTTATAACTGTATTATTGTTAGTTCATATAGTCTACACTTCTTGCCACTATTATTGTTCCTGTTGAAACTCTGAATCCAGATATTCACTCTACAGACCATCAATGAACGTGTTCAATTACTGTCTCCCTCTCTGCTCTGGCAGTGTTACTCACGGGTCTCTATGTTAACCTACTCAGTTTCAGCGGAGAACCACAACGCATTGTATCATTGCCTTTGTTATTTAACTATTAAGAGCATGGAGGTCACTGTCTACTATTCTGGTTACAAACTCCACTTCCTTCCATTGTTTCCATCCCATCCCTGGCCAATATCTGTGGCTGAAGCGGGCAAGTCACAACTGTGGGTGATCCCTTTGACTATGAGCTCATTCTTGACACCATTCCCTGACTATTTCTAACTTCATACTCACCACTCCAGAATATATCTCACTGGTTTATTCCATCGGCTGTTTGAATCTTGAGCTATGATGTACATTCTTAATGAAGTCAATAATCTGCTGCTGACTCTCCCGGCTTCAACCTGCCGAAGCAAATCCGATTCGACCTCACGCCAAAATCCCATCCATCTGTCAATTCATGTGCACGTGGATGTATATTGCCATTGCGTCTGGCGATGACTTTATTTTAACATTCTCAAACACTTTTCCTCATTTGTCCATGAAACTTCTCTCGTTCTCTCTGTTGATTAACAAAAAGCCTGCCAATTGTTCTTATTTAAAGTAGTTTCCTCCATGTGCTTTCCTTCTCCAACAATGAGTTTCGCATTCAACCACGCCAATCGCGCATACACACACTCTCTTTCTCAGTCTCTGATGAACACACAAGCACACACGGACACACACTCGCACACACACGCAAAACAGAGAGCAAACCTTCTCATTGTAGGCATCAATCTGATGCGAGTATAGTTAGCATATGATAGTAAAGTTTGCAATAGTCTCCAGACAGTGCAGTTTACTGAGCAACACACTAGCATTGTCTGCACAGCTCTCCATGCTGGTCTGTCATCTTGTCCCAGGTTGTGTTGTTTGTGGTGTTCTGTGAAGCAGATTCAGAATTTGATGTAACAAACCATTTCAGCAGATCTGACAATGCCTTTATTTAATGTTCTCATTCTTGTAATTTTATTCTCGAAGATCTCACTTATCCAGTTAGTCCTACTTTTCCCCCATATTTCCACAACATATTTTCAGTTAATTAACTGCCTGTTTTTGTCTTTAATGTGAATCTCTCTGTCCCTCTGCATCTTTCCCTGGCCTTGGGTTTTCCTCTCCCTAGTGTATCGAGTGCTGGCATTGTGTAGCTCAGAAATAATGAAATGGTGTGTGTCAGGCTATTGTTCACATCCCGGTATGTCCCATGTGATGCTCCATGGACAGGCATGTTTCACAAGTTATGAGACACATCCTTGTAACTTGATCTGTACCTGTGGTTGTCCCTCTCAGGTGACCTTGCGCTCAGTAACACGAGGAAGCCCACTGAGTAAAGGACCAGGCATCTAAATTGTGTGACACTTTTAAAATAAAAGGTTATTTTCTCCTTTCTTTTTAGTAAGAGGTCTTAAAGGCCAAACTGAGTACTGAAAACGGCTCAAGTAAATTATTTACGAGGCTTTTAGGGTTTTTAATAAATAATAGTAACAATGGCCAGCTGGCACAGACCAGGCTTTCTAGTTTTTTCCTTGTAGCTGTAACAGTTACCAGGTGCTTGGGGTCCCAGAAGGGTTGGAAGTTTTAGTAAATTATCCCTAGCTGCTATTCTCTCTGTAACTTCACTTGATGCTGTTTCCTCCTGGATTGGAGAACTGTGTGCAAAAATGCATGTCTGAATGTTCCTTTTTGCCAAGGGATGTGTTTAGGTTATTTTAGTATATTGGAACAGTTCATTTGTCGAAGTTACTCTATCCATTATTCGGTTAAGGTTTCCAATATTTAAGTTATTCTAAATTCCTCTTCATTTTGTATGGATTTTTCATTAGAGTGTTTAAATATATTGTGTTTTGCTTAATGGTGAGTGGTTTGACGAGGAGCATCACATCTGGAACACCCAACTCACATCTACATTTAAAATAAGAAAAAGTTGGCATCCAAGCTACCTTCTTAAAATAGTTTGAGGCAGTCTGGTTCGTCTATAGCAAACTGGGGACTCTTGTCTGGTTCTAAATCATAATACCAAATTGGGTTTAGAATTTACGAACAGGCAATTCAACCCAACAAATCCACATCGACCCTCCGAAGAGTAACCTACCCAGATCCATTCCTCTACCCTATTATTACACATTTACTCCGACTAAGGCACCAAACTCAAACACTAACATAGATTTATGAAATGGGAATTATGTTTGAGAAACAGACTGGGAGACAAATGAAAGAGAAGCAATGGATGTAAAACACGTGGATTTTCAGAAAGATTTTGGTAAAGCTCCAAACCCAGTTTGCAAAATCAAACTTTAGTGGATTGGAGCGAATATATGGACATGTTTCTAGATTGGGGCAGCTGGCAGGAAACAGTGAGTAGAAATAAACAGACTCGTGAAGCAACAGCCTGACATTGTCTGTGTGGCATGATTCTATGAGTATGACCATGTCCCAGACTCCCCATCACCTTCTCTGGATATCTCCTGCCTCACCAGCGACAGACACAGCAGAAGTGGCGGTACAGTGGGATACAGTTGGAAGGGAATTGCTCTGGGAGTCCTCAACAGTGTCTTTTTATCCCATGAAGTCTCATGGCGTGAGTTTACACATAGGAAAGGAAACCTCCTGCTGATTACCATGTAGCAGCCTCTCTCAACTGATAAATCAGTGCTCCAACATGCTGATCAACACTTGGAGGAAGCACTGAGTGTGGCAAGGGCACAAAATGTACTCTGGGTGGGGGATTTCAATGTCCACAAAAAGAGTGGTTCGCCAGCAGCATTACTGATTGAGCTGCTTGGGTCCTAAATGATATAACTTCTCGACTCGGGTCTGCAGTAGGTGGTGAAGGAAGCAACAAGAGGAAAATACATATTTGACCACAGCCTTACTAAACTGCCAGTTATAGGAGTATCTGTCCATGACACTATCGGGTAAGAGTGACCACCGCATAGTCATTGTGGAGACAAAGTCACAACTTCTCATTGAGAATAACCTCCACACGTTTGGGTGGCACTTTCACCGTACTAAATAGAACAGACGTCAAACAGATTTAGCTGCTCAAATCTGGGTTTCCATAACGTTTTGTGGGTCATCAATAGTAGCAGAATTGTACTCCAGCACAACCTCATGGCCTGGCATATCCCCCTCACAACAATTACCATCAAGCCAGAGGATCAAACTTGGTTCAATGGAGTGTGCAGGTGGGCAGAAGCAGCACTGGGCATACCTGAAAATGAGGTGTCAGCCTGGTGAAGCCACCAAACAGGACTACTTGTGCACCAAACAGCACAAGCAGTAAGTCATAGACAGAGCTAAGTGACCCCATAAGCAACGGATCAGATCTAAGCTCTGCAGTCCTTATACTTCTAATTGAGAATAGTTATGGACAATTAAACAAGTCATTGGAGAAGGCGAGTGCAAAAGATAACGTTCATGCATTCGCAATAATCTTCAGTCAGATGTGCTGAGTGGATGATCCACCTCAGCCTCCTCCAGTGGTCCTCAGCAGTTCAGTTACCAGTCATCAGCCAATTTGATTCACTCCACGCGATATCCAGATTCAGTTGGAGACACTGGATACCCCAGAGGGGACATACCCTGACAACATTCTGGCAAGAGTAGTGAAACCTTGTGCTGCAGAACTTGTCTCTGCCCTCACCAAGCTGTTCCAATACCGTTACAACAGCGACATTTCCCCGATTACGTGGAAAATTACACAAATATCTCCTCTACGTAAAAAGCAGAACAAATCCAATACGGCCAATTACCACCCCATCAGTCTACTCTCGATCAGCAGTAAAGTGATGGAAGGTGTCAGTGCTTTCAAGCTGCACCTGCTCAGCAACAACCTGGTCAATGACGCCCGGTTTGGGCTCCACCAGGGTCACTCAGCTCCTGATCTCATTACCTTGATTCAAACATGGACAAAAGAGCTGAATTCCAGAGGTGGGGTGAGAGTGACAGCCCTTTAAAACAAGCCTGTCTTCGACCAAGTGTGGCATCAAGGGGCCTCAGCAAAACTGGAATCAATGGGTATTCGGGGCAAAATCCCCGCTGGTTAGAATCATACCTGACACGTAGGAAGATTGTTATGGTTGATAAAGTTCAGTCAACTCATCTCCAGGACAAATCTGTAGGACTCTCGGTCAGTGGCCTAGGCCCAAACATCTTCATGGCTGCTTCATTAATGACCTTCCCTCCATTTTAAGGTCAGAAGTGGGGTTGGTCGCCAATGATTGCACCATGTTCAGCAACATTTGTGGCTCCTCAGATACTGAAGCAGTCCATGTCTAAACGCAACAAGATCTGGACAGTATCCAAGCTAACAAGTGGCAAGTAATATTCAGGCCACACAAATGCCAGACCCTGACCATCACCACTAAAATACAATCTAAACACGGCCCCTTGGTAGTCAATGGTGCTACCAAAACTGAATCCACAGTGGACTGCAATGGTTCAACAAGGCAGCTCACCACCACCTTCTCAAGGGCAACTAGGGACGGGCAATAAAGGCTGGCCCAGCCAGTCACACCCAGATTCTGGAAATAAATATATATATATATTTTAATTAACGTAGGAAGGTTGCTTAGGTATCGTAGGGATCCGTGTTCATGCCACAGCTGTTCACAATACCCATTAAACATTTGGTTGCAGGAATCAAATACAATATATCCCATCCTGCGACAGAACTAAAGAACGTTACATTGTGAGTGGGTGAGGAGGTTGCAAAAAAGCTTCAATGTGACTAAGACAAGTGGTGTGAATGGGCAAATACGTGGCAGATGGAGAGCAAGGTGGGTAGAGGTGACAGTGTGCCCTTTGGCGGGAACAATAGACTGGAAGTCTATCGTTTGAAAAGTGATTGTTTGAAATATGTTGATCTAAAAAGCGACATATGCTTCTTTTTGTTGTTTCCTTCTGCGTGGTCCCTGCAGGGCAGTGAGTTCTGCACCCTGAAGTGAATACTGGAAATGGCATTGGCACGCTGACCAGTGTACATAGACTCACCAAGTGGGGAGCTGTAACATTGAAAAGGATCTGGATCTCCCTGTACACCAGTCACTGAAAGCAATATTGAAGGAAATAAATCAGTTAGGAAGATCAATGGTGTGCTGACCTTCATTTTAGGGGGATTTGAGTCCAGGAGTAAGGGTGTCTTACTGCACCTGTACAAGGCTTTAGTGAGACTCCATCTCGAACATTATGCAATATTGTGTGCAGTTTTGTTCTCTGTACCTAACAAAGGACAAACCTGACATTGAGGGAGAGCAGCGAAAGATGACCAGACCGATCTCTATGATGACAGGCTTGTTGTGGGAGCAGTGTTTGAGGCAACTGGGCCTGTATTCCATTGGGTTTAAGAAAAGGGGTGGAGATCTCAGTGAGATATATAAAACTCTGACAGGGTGAGACAGATTGGAAGCAGGGATAATAATTCCCCAGGCTGTGGTGTCTAAAACAAGGGGCCACAGTATTAGGTACAGACAGGCCATTCTGCATTGAGATGAGAATAAATGTCTGCACTCAGAGACTGGTGAACCTGAGGAATGCGCTGGAACCTGGAAGCCAACACATTGAATATAAATACGGATTTAGAGACAGTAAAGGGATGATGGGAGAGTAGGAAACGGTGTGGAAATAAAGGGCCAACCAATATAATATTGAATTGGGTAGCAAACTCGATGGACCAAAGGGACTACTGCACTTCCCATTTTATAGCTTCTCAAGTTAATCACATTAACTGATATATTCATTGTGTGGGATAAGTGCATTGCGGAGATGTTTGAACATGAACGACAATGAGGAAGGCTCAATGTGTTGTATGGCCTACTCCATTCCTAATGTTTCTGTGCATTCTGTGGGAAAGCTCTGTAAATGCTGTCACAAGCTCTCAGATGTTAGGAAGGAGGTCTCTGCACTGACGACAGGACTATGTTCCCCATTCCTTTTCTGTTACTGAGGCTGAGGCCGAGTTTTCTGTCCGGGTTTAAGACCTCGGAGCAGTTTGATACAATAGAGTGTCTTGCTTGGCCGATTCAGAGACCTTTGAAAAGTTTATCACATATCTGTGTGTCTGCAGTCACATTTAGGCCAGACCAGGAAAGCGCGGGAGATTCACTTCCTGAAAGTACATTGGGGAAAGAAATTGGTGTGTACAATCGACATTGACTTCAAGGTCAATATTAATGACACCAGATTTTGCACCTTAATATTTTGTCAATTGTTTTTACTTTCCAGAGAAATAGCCTCGTCTGGATTAGTAATCCAGTGACATTTCCACAACAGCACCATCTCTACATCTCCTATCGGAAACCACACTGAGCAGGTTATTTCTGTGCTGCTTGACAGCTCCGACAAAAATATCTCCCACCAATTTGACTGTCGTGATGGGACTGAAGGGGTGGTAAATGGTCACATTGTAGTTATTCTCCTCTGAGGGGACTGGACATAGCTGAGTAATTTTCCACATTACCAGGATGTCAGAGTTGGAGCTGGAATGAAACAGCTTCCCCAGGGACACAGCTTGTTGTGCAGCACAAGCCTTCAGTCCTATTGCAGGAATGGGGTCAGGGCCCATTGCCTTTGTCGTATCTACTGTCTTCAGCTGTTTCTTCATGTCCCGAGCAGTAAATCGAATTGGTTGAAGACAGGCAAAACTGATTATGTAGGCATCATGGCGAGGGTGAGGTGGATCATCAACTCCACACTTCCGGCTGAGGATGGTGCAGATACCACATCCTGGTCTTTTACACTGATTAGATTAGATTACTTACAATGTGGAAACAGGCCCTTCGGCCCAACAAGTCCACACCGACCCGCCGAAGCGCAACCCATCCATTCCCCTACATTTACCCCTTACCTAACACTACTTGGCAATTTAGCCAAGGCACCTAACCTGCACATCTTTGGAAACCGGAGCACCCGGAGGAAACCCACGCAGACACGGGGAGAACGTGCAAACTCCACACAGTCAGTCGCCTGAGGCGGGAATGAACCCGGGTCTCTGGCGCTGTGAGGCAGCAGTGCTAACCACTGTGCCACCGTGCCGCCCTGATGTACAGGGCTGTTCGATTATTTAGGATAGGGATATTTGTGCATCCCTATCTCTAATCATTTGTTTAATCGTCCAACCCCATTTATAACTGAATGTGGCAGGAGTGTGGAGCTTCGATCACATCTGTTGGTCAAGTGTGGTAAGTTTAATGCATTAGGATCACGTGGTTCTGACCCTGACATGTTCACCCACACTCGTCACTCAGCCATAGACCGTGTTGATGGTAATGACAGACTGAGGAGATTATCCTAGGCAAAATGTTGCAGGTTGTGGTTGAATGCTGTTCTGCTTCTCCTGCTGCTGTGGTCTATAGCACTACATAAATACGCAGTTTTGAGCTGCAATATCAGCAATGCAATTCTGCTGTCTTCTCTTAGTTCACATCGAGACCCATTCACCCATCAGTCATGTACTCAGTGACCTACTCCGGTTTCTAATGTGGCAATACTTCCATTTTCATACTCTCATTCTGCTGAGGGTCTCTCCCCGGGTCATGCTTCCAACCTGACACATTCTGCAAAACCAATTAAATGATTTTAATTCAATTGTTTAATTCATCTGAATCTTTTTTCCTTGATTAGTACCATCTTCTGTGTTTAAAATGAATTTCTTTCCCTCTGTTTCTCTCCCTGACCATGATTCAGAGTTCTGTCTGTGATGCCAGCCTTATGTAGTTTCAGAGCCAGTGAATTCTCTGGATTCCCAATCATCGTCACCACATTGTACGTTTTCTCTTTTGGTTTGAAGCCTTATCACTCATGGCTGCCTTGTCCTCCCATGAGTATGTTTTATCTCCGTGGCGATGAATTTCTGATATTCTCTGAATTTTCCACAGAAATTCCTGCTTTTGCTGCTCCATGGTCTTTCCTGATCGGCTCCCCTTCCAATGAACTCTGACCAGCTCCTCCCACATGTCTGTGTTGTTACGTTGCTCACTTATAATCACATTACATCGAGAAGAGACCGATAGATATAAACCGAAAGAAGGAGTTTTGAGAGAAGGCATGCGAAGAATAATTGATAAATTTCTTAACTAGATACAAAGAGAGAAAGAGAGAGAGAATATCGACGAGGACATGTGAAAAATGAGAAAACTAGGTTATTCAAAGAAGTAGATGTACATTCTGCAATATTTTGGCAATTCCAGTTGCTGCAGTCCTTTGTATAGTGCAAGTACAACAGAGTAATATGTTCAAATGCTGGATCTGATGCCAGAATACTTATCTCCAATAATATGACAGACGCTAGCTTTGGAAAGAACCCAGCAGGCCAATATATTTATTTCCTGGTAGAAAGGGGATTAACTGAAATAAGTTGGGACACCAGAAGCAAGAAATTATAACACATCCTGATAAGAATGAGAGAAAAGAGGAAGGAATTCCATAAAGGGAGGGGAACGTTGAGAGAAGGGGAACATATCACTTTAGATGAGCATCAAATAATATTTTAATGTTTTATCAATTTTATCCATCATATGCATCTTTTTTCGTTGACTGTGTCTCCGCTGTTCATTTAGAATGTTGCGCACAGATGAAAAATATTACTTATTAGCAAACACACATTGATTAAACAGTGTATATAAAATCATTTTTCCACCATTGTCGTGCTACTGTTGTCGTGCTACCAGGATACATGAACCCCAACTGGCCACCAAAAGACACGACCCACTATCACTATGTTCCTTACATTAAGAGAAGGGGACCACTTTCACTGGGGCAACACACACACATGCTGAGACATGCATGGACCTTCTTAGAGTAATGGCATTCTAACCAGAAGTCCATCAATAAACACATTAATTTAGATCCAATCTACATTCTCCTCTAAAAAAGAAGAACCGGAAATGGCATCACTCACTTTAAGAAACGAAGGGCTATAAATAGAGAGGCGGGACATACCACTGCGCTTCAGCGAGCCAACTTGCAAACATATAAATTGTCATTTTTCGTTTATTAGTGGAATTTAGGAGTTCTCTGTCACTCACGTTTTAAAAGATTACGAGGTGAGGTGAGCTTTTCTGGGTGTGTTGTTTTAATTAACAGAGGGATTCGACATTGATGCCATAACAGTTTGCAGCCTTGCCATGTGAAATTTGGACAGATTTGGGGTACAAAAGGTCCGAGCAAATTTCAACACATGGCAATTAGTGACTTCGATCTTCAAATAAAACCGGTGGGAAAATTCGTTTAATTTTGTTCACTTGTGTTTGGTTAAATTAAAAGTGAGGTAAATGGCTTTTAACGTTACTAAAGAGGTTCCCAAATTTTCCAAGTAAGTTTAGAAAGACAGAAGAAGGAATATTTGTAGAATTAGTAAATAGTTTGGAATTGGGTTTAACCAGGGACAAAAGGAAAGCTGAAATTGTAATGGAGTTTGTCAAGCACTTTGGAGTATCAGAGAAACAGACAAGTGCAGTAGAGTTAGAAAAAACTTAAATTGCAACAATGGCAACTGCAGTTAGAAGGTGAAAAAAGGGACGGAAACAGAGAGAGAACAAAGAGAAGGGGAAAGAGAGGAAAAAGAGAGAGAGAATTTGAAATTCGGAAGTTGGGAATTAGACAAGAAAGTTAAATTAACAGGATGGAGATGAAGGGAGAACATAGGGGTGTATTCAGCTATGTTAATACATTGCCATATTTCGGTGAGAAAAATGTCAAAATCTGTTTTGATTTCATTTGAAAAATATAGCTCGGCAGATGGTGTGTCCAGTGAACTTGTGGGTAATGCTCCTTCAGACTAAGCTGGTGGACACAGCTAGTGAGGCATGTGCAGCACTGTTAGATGATGGGTCAAGAGGTTAGGCAGATGTGAAACTGGCTATTTTGAGTGGATGTGCATTGGTACTAGAAGCATGTAGACAGAGGTTCAGAAATATAGCGAGGGAACCAGGTCAGACATATGTTGCGCTTGAAAGAATTAAACACAGTCATTTTGATAGATGGGTGCTGGCCTTAAAAATGGATAAGACCTGTGAGGCTTGAAGGGAGATTGTTCTGCTGGAGGAGTTTAAACACTCACTTCCAGAGAGGATAAGAATTCATGAGAATGAACAGAAAGTTCAAGAAGTGAGAAGCGTGGCAGAAATGGCAGGTAAATATGCATTGGTACATGAGATGAAATTTAGTTTCTGGGAGTATTTTCATCCTGTGAGAGATAGAAATTGGGAGAAGGGGAGATCCTACAAATCCAACAGTAGGTCACACTGGCAATAGTTTACCACAGGTGAAAAAAGAAGCCCAAAGGTGTTGAAAGGTGGTGAAAGGCCTCAGGTGTCCTCACTATAGGGGAGTGGAACAAATAAAATTATAATACCGATGGTTTAAGAGGGGCACTGGGAAAAAGGCGTTTTCATTGCAGTACGCTCGGACACAGATGTGGTAAAAGAGGTTAAGCCAGTGGATTAGTGAAACTGGTGAAGGAGACCCCAAGTGAAGACGAGGAGCCGTGGGAGAGTGTACAGCCGAAGCAGGGGCTGGTTGTGGAGTCAGTGCCTGATCTCTACAAAGAATTTGCTCAGCGATCTTTGGACTCATAGCAGAAGCAGTAATGCAAAGGTTAGAACAAAAAGTCTTACCACAAATTCAACCCAAAATCTGGGTCAGATATGTTGATGAGGACTTTGTAATCATTAAAAACACAGAAATAGAGAAAACACACCGGATCATCAACGCCACACTAACAGGAATCCGATTCACGAGAGAAGAAGAAAAGGATAACCAACTCCCATTCCTCGACGTAATGGTACAGAGAACACCGAACGGAGAATTCACCACAAAGGTACACAGGAAAGCCACACACACAGATCAAGTCCTGAACTATGAAAGCAACCACACCAACACACACAAACGAAGGTGCATCAAGACACTATTCAAAAGGGCCACAACACACTGCAGCACACCAGAACTGCAAAAAGAGGAAGAGGAACACCTGTACAAGGTATTCACCAAAAACAGATACCCACATCCATGAACATCAACGAGCCACGAAACGCCACGACCAGCCATCCCTAGTGGCCACATACGCAGACGACAAGCAACATGAATTTGGCTGGGACAACACTACCATTATAGGGCAAGCGAAACAAAGAACAGCCAGGGAATTCCTAGAAGCATGGCACTCATCCACAAACTCCATCAACAAACACATCGATCTGGACCCAATATACCGGCCACCACAGCGGACAGCTGAAACTGACAACCGGAAGCGGCAGGGACAGGCCACTATAAATGCCGGAGGAAACACCGCAGAAGCGCTTCACAGGAGGCTCCCAATCACTGAGGATGTCACCTAGACAGAGGACGAAACGTTTGCAACAAAAATTTCCAGCTCGGCGAACAGAACCACAACAACGAGCACCCGAGCTACAAATCTTCACCCAAACTTTGAATTTTCCAAACTGTGTAGTAACAGACTCCCACTGTCAAAAGTTGCTGCAGTTAAAGAAAACGAAAGAAAAAAAAGGAGTTGATGCTCAGTTAACTGACACCCTGTTTGATGTATCGGTGCAGGAAACAAAACCTGAACAGGCAGAGGGTCAGGCAGAGGTGTTTAGTCCTGGGGGACTTACAACACATACACACATGCATACACACACACACAAACACTGAGAAAATGAATCATAATACATTGTGAGCATTATTAACTTAAAGATAGAACTCTAAAGTTAAAATTGAGACTACAACAGGTTATTGCAGAAGGGAAATGGGCCGAAATGCACCAGATTGTGTTAGCAGTAGTATACAGTGTTACGGGTAGCACATGAACGAACTGCAGGCGGTCACCTAGGTGTATGGAAGACTCAGGCTAAAGGACAGAAGCATTTCTAGTGGCCTGGAATGCACAAGGACGTAGTTAATTTTTGTTGTATATGTCATACATGCCAAGTGGTAGGTAAGTCACTTTGTTGGCAATTACTGCATTCGAAGAACCTTTCACGTGCCTTATGATTAATTGTGTAGCTCCCTTCTTAAAATAAAAGTGGAAACCAATATTTGCTGGCCATAATGGATGTGTCTGCCAGATTTCCAGAGGCAATTACATTACGGAGTGTTAAGGCAAAATGAGAGGTGGAGGAGTTGGTAGCTTTCTTTACATGCTGTGGGCTACACAGAGGGATTCAGTCAGACCAAGGGTCTCATTTTACCGCTCTGCTGTTTAAGTAACTCATGGAGAGCTTCGGCAGACAGCACTTCAAATCAAGGGCGTCCCATCCTGAATCCCAGGGAGCCTTGGAAAGTTAGCATCAGACACTGAAGACCATGTTAACAGCGTACTGTCAGGATTGGCCAAATGTTTGGGATAAAGGTGTCCCATAAAATTGTTTGCCATTGGAAATGTCCCAAATAAATCTACCCAGTTTAGTTCCTTTGAGTTAATATTCGTAAATGAAGTGAGAGGTCCTTTGAAATTGATTAAATATAAAGTGACAAGACTGAAGTCAGCGATCTTAAACTTGGATTATGTATCTGAGGTGAGGGAGAAATTAGATAGAGTAGGTGAGTTAGCTAAACAGCACCTGAAGAGAGCACAGTACAGAGTGATGCAGGTGGCAGATAAAAACTCTGAAACTTTGACGATTTCCCGTGGGGCTGACGTATGAGTATTGCCACCAGTGTTAGGAAATCTCTTCAAAGCCAGATTTAGTGGCCACTTTCAAATTAAAAAAAATGTAGTGTCAGTTAAACTGTCTGATAAAGTTACCGGATATGACAAAAAATCGTTAGAGAATGTCATGTGAATGAACAATGCTCCAGACACATTTAAGACTCAGGAACAGAGTTGTGGCCAGATAAACAAAATGGGCAGTTTATCTTTATGACCTTTAGCAAGTGATTGAAAGCTCACATATTACAGTTGGCAGAGCATGTTGAACGATTACAAGAAGCAAACTTGGTAATAAAATTAAAGAAAACAGAATTCGCGAAGGCAGAGGGGACGTTCTTGGGACATTACATTGGACATGGAAGGTTGACCCCATGGAACACAAAAACGAAGGGCTTTGAGGAATTTCCACGATCATCCTCGAAGAAAGAGGTGGTGTGGTTTTTGGAACTGAGTGAATTCGATCGGAAGTTTGTTGCAAACTTCAGCAGTGTATTGGCACCACTGATGGATTTATTAAAGAAGAACACAGAATTGTGGTGGACAGAACAATGCCAGGAGGCATTTGAGAATTTTAAAGCAGGATTAATCACTGCACCAGTTTTAGCTACACCAAATATTTTGAAAACATTTGAAAATTGTATTTGATGAGAGTGATATAGTGGTCGGAGACGTATTGATTCAGAAAGATGATAATGGAATTGAATGGCCAATTGGCTACTTGTCGAAAAAGTAAAACATCCCCATGAGTGAAAAAGAATGATTAGATTTCGCACTGGACTGACAATATTTTAATGTTTATATGACAAGCAAATTGTCGGATATGATTGTGGACAACAACAAACCTCTCACATTATTTGGAATATTTAAAGACCCGGATAAAAGACTATTTCATTGGAGTCTTATGTTACCGGCTTTAAGCTTACAAAATGTACATGCTGTGGGTCCTAAAATGTGATAGCAGATGTGTTATCGCATATTTAAAGAAAAACGTTTAGGTAAGATTTAACTTATTCCAGTGTTGCAGAATTAATATGCAGAATTAATATGAATGGTATAACTAGATTAATACTTTTGTATTTCATAATAATGGGATTAAGAATTAGAGGAAAAGGAATGATGCCATATTTTCATCCTGATGGTTCGTTTTCTTTTCTGAAGGAGGGAGGTGTTATGAAGCCGAAAGCTTGTCTGGTCAGTTTAAGACGGAACGGGTTTTGCTGAATAGAAACTACAGCCACAGATTCTAGCTAATGGTCAGGCTGTTCCACATGTCACAATTAGCTGGGAAATGGATACCTGAGTTTTGATTGCTGTTTTGACAGCAATTCAAATGCAACCAAAGAGTCTAAACAACGCTCAGGATAGCAGAAGCCAAAGGAATTTGAACATTATTGTTTGGACACCTGGTAAGCAATCAAATTATGAGAATTATTGCATCATGGGGAGTATATAAAGCCAGCATTTTGAACATTGGAGGGAGAGCCACTGCCATCCAACAGCAAAGTAACTGTTGTAGAGCAGGAGTCCTTACTGGCCATCTCAAACACTCTCTAACAAAGATACATGTTCATGTCAAACCTACTTGCTGTAAAAGAAGCATGGTCCAGGGAGATCAGCAGCTGGAAGAGTGAACTCAGCGGGGAAGATAGAGTTTTTGTGTTTTGTGTGGTCTTCAGATTGTAATGTTTAATATTTGGGTTGTTGGAAGAGCATATTTTACAGAGTTGGGGGCAGCCAGTAAGTAGTTAAGAAAAGAGGAGCTTGTATTTGTGAATGGTTGTTGTTTAGTGTTCACTATTAAAGTTAAGAAACTAACGTGTTATTTTTTGTTTAAATAGCAGAATGTAGGAGATTTGTGTCACTCATATTTTAAAAGATTATGAGGTGAGACGAGCTTTTCTGGGTGCTTGGTTTTAATTAACAGAAGGGTTTGACTCCACCTTGTGAATGTCAATCCACGCTAAACCCATTTCCCTACAATTGACCCATATTCTTCTAGTCCTTTCCTATCCACATATTTATCCAAATGCTTTTTAAATGTTGTTAATGTACCCCCTTCAACCACATCTTCTAGCAGCTCATCCACGTACCATCCCTCTGTGTAAAGAATTGACACCTCAGGTTCCCTTTTATTCCTTCCATTCTAACCTTAAACTGATCTGCTTTAGTCCTCGACTCTCCAAACCTTGGAAAAAGACTGAGAACATTAACCCTATCCATACCTTCATGATCTTATACAGCTCTATAAGGTTCACCCACAGTCTCCAACGCTCTAAAGAAAAGGTCCTAGCTTGTCCAACCTCTCCCTATAACTCAGACCATTGGGTCCTGGCAACGTCCTTGTAAATTTCTTCTGCACTCTTTCTAATTTCATAATAACCTTCCTAAAACAACGTGACAAAAACAGAACATAATACTCCAAGTGCGGCCTTACCAAAGTCCTGTGTGATTGCAATATAAATTCCCAAATTCTATACTCAATGCCCTGATTAATGAAGGCCAGTGTGCCAAAAGCCTTCTTCACTGCACTGTCTACCGGTGCCTCCACTCTCAGAGAACCGTGCACCTGAACGCCAGGATCCTTCTACCCACTGCACCCCTAAAGACACTCCCATCCACCATGAAACTCTTACCTTGATTTGAGTTTCCAAAATGCAAGACCTCACACAATATTAAATTCCATTTGCCAGTTCTCGGCCCACTTCCGCACCTGATTAGGGTCCTGCTGCAACTTCCTCACTGATCACAATACCACTTATTTTAGTGTCATCTGCAAACTTACTAAGCATGCCTTGTATATTCTCAACCAAACCATAGATACCAAACAGCAATGGACAGATCCTCCAGTCTGACCTTCATCCTTCCACTAAACTCTCTGCTTCCTACCATCAAGCCAACTGTGTATCCAATTGGCCAGTTCCGCCAGCATTCCACGTGATGGAACCTTCCAGTGCAGCCTGCCGTGTGGTACCTTATCAACAAACTTACTGAAATCCATAGAGAATATGTATACCACTCGGCCCTCATCAACGTTTTTGGTCAATTCATCAAAGAACTCTAACAAATTTGGGAAGCATGATCACCCACTCACAAGTCTATGCTGACCGGTCTGAATCAAACTCTGTGTAAGTAATGGGTGCAGTCAATGGTAGGCTGTCCTTCATTGTAATATGATTCGAGTACATAAGTAAAACCATCTTCCTGCTGTTGTAGAGCCTTGCTGTGAGAGCATTTGGGGCACTCTCTACAGATTTGATCTCCTTTGTAAGGAATGATCTCTTTACCACAGACACGAGTGATGGTAACATGAGGATAGAGTAAAGAAGCTGAGTCTTAAATCTGTGGAGCTGTGTGAGATGAAGAAATGGTGATGAGGAATGGCAGCGATCACTTATTTCCAAAAGAGATATTGGTAGAGTGAGAAATTCCACACTTTAACCAGGATTGATTGGTTTGATTTATTGCCACGTGTACCTCAGTACAGGGAAACACTTTCTTTATGAGCAGTGGAGGCAGATCATAGGGTAGAAGTAGACTTGGACAGAGTAAGGCATGCAGGTTATACTGTACAGGACGTGCACTAGACAAGATCAACACAACTAGATCAGCATTATTTGAACGTGGAGAGTCTAACGTGACTTTCCTAATAGTTTATATACCTAAATTAACTCTCCCCTCGTTATTGTGCAGTCGGCGTGTGAACCCATACTGAACATCAGGTTGCTCACAAACCCCAACAGCAGCCAAATACCTTCCATCTGAAACAGGTAGCCATTCCCACCAGTTTCCACCCTCCGTAGAGAACACCAGGCTGTCTTCTCGGAGATGGAAGAAGCCTTCTTGAGACTTCACACAAGACATATGGCTTCCCTCCTCAACACTAGAAAACCACGTTAAAGTCCCACGTGTGTATCATAAGCATGGAGCCAGGAGGAACAACGTGGAGCAATCTGTCTGTGCAGCCTCTGCTCCACTTGTTCATCATGTTAGAGCATCAATTAGGAGACACTTAAGACTGCCGATATTGGAGGTCGGAGTAGAGAGTGGATTGCTGGAAAAGCATAGCAGGTCAGGCAGCATCTCAGGAGCAGGGGAATCCATGTTTTGGGCATAAGCCATTCATCAGGCATCAACATCAATTACCTCATTCTGTCCCTTTGTAAGTGAGTTGAGGGGGAATGGCCGCCCATGTTCCTGCATAAGTGACTTAAGGGCCTGAATGGCCTCATCCTATTCCTGTGTAAGAGACTGAAGGGGATGAATTGCCTCATCCTGTGGCTGTGGAAGTGACTTAAGGGGCTGAATGGCGTGCTCCTGTTCCTGTGTAAGAGACTCCGGGGCTGAATGGCCTCATCCTGTTCCTGTGTAAGAGAAACAAGGGGCTGAATGGCCTCCTCCTGTTCCTTTGTAAGTCACTCAAGGGGCTGAATGGCCTCCTCCTGTTCCTGTGTAAGTGACTCACGGGACTGAATGGCTTCTTCCTCGTCCGATTGGACAGGGCTAAGGGCCTGACTGGGTTACCCCTGGTTCCTGTTTGACAGCTCGATGTACTGACAAGTACGATGATGCTGCAGCTTTAAGAGGTTATTTCTGTTCTTGTTTCTTTTCAGAGAGGGATTGAATGATCATTTCCAAGCTGATTAGTTGAGGCCACTTAAGTAAACAGCTAGGGAGGCCTTGGGTTAATTTTAATGCAGCCTGAATGGCTGTGGCTAGCTCTCACAGATTAGGATCTCTGGGTTTTGGTTTCTCAGTAACATCAGAAACTATTGGGGTCTCAACAGAGTTGGAAGCTTCAGTGAATGTCTCCTGGCTGCTACTCTCTCTATATGCAGTTTTTAATTCCTGGATTGGAGAAATGGTTGTGACATTCTGTGTCTGAATTTTCCTTTCTGCCAGGGACTGTGTTTATGGGATTTTCCTATATTGGACCAGTTCATTAGTAATAGCTCCTAGATCTATTATTCTGTTACGTTGTCCAATAGAATTACCTTATTCTAAATTCCTCTTTCTTTGGTTTCATTTTCTCTGTCGTGTTAAAATAAATGGTGTTTTGCTTCACAGTGAGTAGTTTGACCAGTCACATTGCATCTGTAAACTTACTAACTATGACCCCAATATACACATCCAAATCCTTGATATAAATGATGAAATGCAATGAACTCAGAACTGATTCTTACAGCAAACTGCTGCTTACAAGCCTCCAGTCTGAAAAATACCCCTCTTCCTTCAAGCCAATTGTGACTAGCTTCCTCTGTATCCCATGTAACCGAAACTTCCTAATCTATCTACCAATCGAAGTGTTGTGAACACCTTACTGAGGTCCGTGTAGACAATGTCTACCAAACTGCCTTCATCAGTCTTCTTTGTCACCTCTTCATAAAACTCAATCAACTTAATGAGACATGATTTCCCATGCAGAAAGCCACGTTGACAACTCCGATCAGCCCTTGCCTTCCCAAATGTATGTAAATCCTGTCCCTCCAACAACCCACCCACCACTGACATCGGACTCACCGGCCTCTCGCTCCCCGACTTTTTGGGACATTGTTTCCTTTTCTAGTCCCACTCTTCCACTGCTCACAACAAATGTTAAATGTAACCAGATTGGTGATATGGCCGATGATATCGATCTTAGACTGGGTCAGAGTCAGTTTTAGGAACAAGTCAAGCTAGTTTATTTAATCAGCTGAAATAGCACGTTTATGATCCAGAGCAATGTAACTCAAAGTATGATGGAAAGATGAATAGCATATGGTTTGGATATTGAAAATAAAGAATCGATATTTCCCTTTCTAAAAACACTGGCGCGCGCACACACACACACGTTCCCCATGGTAGACTAATGGAGATATTGAAGTCATATGGTGTGCAGGGTGTTCTAGCGAGGTGGATAAAGAACTGGTTAACAAACAGGAGACAGAGAGTAGTAGTTGAAGGGAGTTTCTCAAAACGGAGAAATGTGACTCGTGGTGTTCCACAAGGGTCAGTGTTGGGGCCACTGTTGTTTGTAATGTATATAAATGATCTGGAAGAGGGAACTGTTCGCATGATTAGCAAGTTTGCAAATGACATGAAGATTGGGGGAGTAGCAGAAAGCACAAGGGACTGTCAGAGAATACAGGAGGATACAGATCGACTGGAGAGTTGGGCAGAAAAGTGGCAGATGGTTTTTAATCCAGACAAAGGTGAGGTGATGCATGTAGGCAAGACTAATTCTAGAGCGAATTATACAATGAACGGAAGAGCCTTGGGAAAAGGTGATGTGCAGAGAAATCTGGACGTGCAGGTCCATTTTACCCAGAAGGTTGCTGCACAGGTGGATAGAGTGGTCAAGAAGGCATATGGTATGCTTGTTTTCATTGGACAGGGTAATGGGTATAAGAGCTGGCAATTCATGTTAACATTGTACAAGGCCGTATTTAGAATACTGTGTATAGTTCTGATCACCACATTACCAAAATGATGTGGACACTTTGGAGAGGGTGCAAAGAAGGTTTACGATGATGTTGCCTGGTATGCAAGGTGCTAGCTATAAAGAAAGGTTGAATAGGTTAGAAAAAGGAGATTGAGGGGGAACCTGATTGAGCTTTACAAAATCATGAAGGGTATAGACAGGGTGGATAGAGACAAGCTTTTTTCCCAGGGTGAAGGATTCAATAACGAGAGGTCACGGTTTCAAGGTGAGAGGTGGAAAGTTTAAGGTAGATACACACGGCAAGTATTTCACACGGAGGTTTGGGCATTTGGAACGCGTTGCCAGCAGAGGTGGTAGAGGCAGGCATGGTAGATTCATTTAAGATGCAACTGGATAAATGCATGAGTAGTTGGGGAACAGAGGGATACAGATGCTTAGGAATTGACCGACAGTTTTCGACACTAGATTTGGATCGGCTCAGGCTTGGAGGACTGAAGGGCCTGTTGCTGGGCTGTAAATTTTCTTTGTTCTTTGTACTCACACACAGACACACACACACACACACAAACACGCGTGCACAAACACACACGCAAACACGCACGCGCTTGCGCGCGCGAACACACACACACAGAAAAAAAAATCTGCAATTTCAAGTTGAAAGAACTTTGCCCAGATATTAGTGTAACTCATGACAAAAGTAAAAATTAAGATATTGTCCAAAATGTTATTCTGCTTCTGAATACATTCTACTCACACAAGCTCCTAGCAATGGGATTTCATCCTGGAACAGTTGGATTTGGCTGAATTCCCTTTGCATTAGGCAGTGAGGAGATTCCAATGAATTCTAGGCAGGGATCGCACGGTGGCTCAGCGGTTAGCACCGCTGCTTCACAGCACCAGGGACTTGGTTTGATTCCAGCCTTGGCGACTATCTGCGTGGAGTTTGCACATTCTGCCCTGTCTGTGTGAGCTTCTAATGGGTGCTCCAGTTTCCTCCCACAGTCCAATGCTGTGCAGGTTGGGTGGATTGGTCATGCTAAATTGTCCACAGTGTTCAGGGATTTTTAGGTTAGTTAAATTAGTCAGGAGTAAATGTAGGGGAACGGGTCTTGGAAGGTTACTCTTTGGAAGGTTGGTATGTACGTGTTGGGCCAAAGGGTCTGTTTCCACACTGCAGGAATTCTATGAAAACAAGAATGGTAACGATGACTGTAGATTTTTTTTTAGTTCGCACACATTGCTATGATGAGGAACAATGAAGGACAGAGAGTGCAATAGGCCGTTCCTTCTCAGGCAGATTACATTTTCTCCCTCTCTGAGTTGAATCACACAATAATATCATCTTCTTCCAAAGTGGATCTCCTTGTACCTTGTCCAAACAGATGTCTCCATCACATTCCCTGCTCCATGTAGGTGCATCATTGCTGCTGTCATACGCAGAGCCATATCCTTAGCTCAAAATGGTCTCGGTCGATTTGAAGACAGGTTTATATGTCCCTGTGTCATTAAAAAATTAAAATGTTTAATGTATTCAAATAGCTGTGTTAAAATGAATGCATTTTTGAACAAATGCAGGAATTGTTGGATAGATTCGGCAGGTCTGTCAGCATCCAGATGCCTTTTACATGTTGTAGTTGTACCAGCCTCCATCACTTCGTCTGGCAGCTCATTCCATACGCACACCACCCTCTGCATGAAAAGGTCCCCCTGAAACCTCACCAAAACCTTTCCCCTCTCACTTTCAACCAATGCCCTCTAGCTTTGGACGCCCCTAACCTGGGGGAAAGTCCTGACTAGTCACCCTATTCTGATTTTATAAACCTCTACTGCTGTGAAATGTGACTCCAATCAACATGAATAGCTGTGTTTTCAGTCATCCTGAGCCTACATTCTGAAATTCAATACTGTCACCTCTTCCTTCTCCATAAATTCACAATTCTAAATCTATTTCAGTCAGTTTGTTCAGATATATCATGAGACACTGCTGTGGGATTTACACCTTGACATTTGTGCCTGGAGGTGTTTTTGCTCATCAGCCTGTTCTGACATGCTGGGACATACCTCTGCAACAGGCGAGACTTAAACCAGACCTTCTAGTCCAGAGCTATGAACACTACCACACCAATTAAGGAATTAGAATCAAATCCAGAATACTAGCTCAGAGGCAGGGACACTACCCACTACACTACCATACCCAGATTTTGGGTTATATGTTAAGTGCCAGCTTTCAGTTCGGTGTGGATTTATTATAATCAGGTTACCGTTAATGAATTACACAAAACACTTAGTATTGTTAAACAAATGCAAGATATTTGTCTCAACTGTAGGATGTTGAGTGCATGTGCTATGCCATCGAAATTAACTATGAACGTCTTTAATTGCTATTATCTGTAGTCTGCGCAATTAGGGAAAGAAATCCTGCAGGCACACTCTGCACAATAAAGGGTCTCGAATAGATATTTATTATTGATCACCAGAGACGGAGAAAGACCATAATTTCGGGCCCCAAAACACCGATCAGTATTACTCAACTCTCACGTGTGTCGGCCCTCTGCCTAAAAGTATGAAATGATACCAGGCCGATGATCACATTCCAGCCTCCCCTCCACCCCCCCCCCCCCTCCTCCCCCTAACCACACAAGGCAAACCAAGCTCAGGGTCTTTGTGAAAATCAAGGCCGGAGTGTACAGGGCTCCTGGAGATGGGAAGGGAATTTTATAATTAAACGGTGTAGGTGAGGAGGTGGTATTATCACTCACTGGGCTGAGGAGTGGCAGATGGAGTTTAGTTTAGATTAATGCGAGGTATTAGATTTGGTAAATCAAAAAAGAGCAGGCCCTATACAATTAAAAGTAGGGCCTTTGGCAGTGCTGTATAACAGAGACCTAGGCTGCCAGGTATAATTCTTTAAAATTTGCATCTCATATAGATAGCGTCGTTAAGAAGATGTTTAACACACTTATCTTCAATGGCCAAACCTTTGAGTATCGGAATTGGGATGTCTTGTTGAGGTTGTACAGGACATTGGTGAGGACCAGTCTGTCATCCTACCCGCTCATTACACAGTCACACCACTCTCTGGGTGAAAACTCTGCCCCTCAGGTCATTTTTAAATGTTCCCCTCTCACTAAAGCCTATGCCCTCTAGTTTTGACATTGACATTATTAAGCTGGAGGGCATTGAGAAGAGATTAACCTAGATGTTGCTGGGAATAGAGGGATTGAGCTATAAGGAGAGGCTGGATAGGTTGGGACTTTTTTCACTGGAGAGTATGAGATTAAGGGGTACCTTTACAGAGGTTTATAAAATCATGAGGGGTTCAGATAAGCTGGAGAGCTGATGTCTTTTCCCTAGAGTTGGGGATTCAAGACTGGGGGTAGTTTAATGTGTGCAGAAAAAGATTTACAAAAGTCATGAAAGGAAATTATTTTAGACAGAATCTGGCTTGTGTGTGGAATGAACTTGCAGAGGAAGTGGTGAAAACAGGGACAGTTACAACGTTTAAAGGATATTTAGATCAGTACATGGATAAGACATCAGTTTGGATGGTGCTGTGAGCAGCTGCCCTCTCCCTCCCCCTCACTGAATGAAACCCTGTTGGTTTTCACCCTCTGCCAATGACTGTGCAGTGGCGTGTGGAGGTCAGCAGAGGGTGACATTGCATCGCTTTAAACATCACGGAGACTGCTAGACCTGCCCCACACAGAGACACACACAGCAATTGTTAGGACATCTCGTGTAGCACATCTCGTAACTTAAACTAAATATAAAGAAATGTTCAATTCACCTCATAAAATATGAATGGCAGAGAACTCCCAAATTCCACTGTTTAAATAAAAACATCAATTTATTTTTTTTAACTCTGAAAGTGACCATTTTACACCAACTATTCACAACTCTGAGACCCCCTTTCTCTAAACTGCTAATTAATTGCCCACAGATTATAGCAATATATTGTGTCAATAAGCTGCTTATTGAAATTGTATTAACTTAATTTCAAAACCACACAGCAGCTGTTGTTTTTGATGTCTTCTTCCCGCTGTCGATCTCCCTGGGTCATCTTCTTTCTGTTTACTGTGAATATGTTCCATATGAAAAGGTACCTTTGATAGAGAGTGTTTCCTAACCTCTTGGATCTGTGTTGATTGCATTTGCTCTGTCTGCAATTTTCAAAATGCCTGCATTTTTAATATCCACAACATTGTATTATCTCATTGGTTCTATTTTCAAAAAACAATAAATTCAAACCTTATTTGGTTTTAGAATTCTGGGGCATAATTTAAACTGATTAGTAAAATTCGAATTGTTGTCCAAAGAGCAACCACTCAGGGATCTATTTCACAGCCAAGTGTGACATATTTTCAGTTGTCCTTGACACTCTGGGTCTGCCATCCTTTCATACCATAGGTGCTTGGAAGCTCTCAGTTCAGAACAGCATTCTCTCTCTCTTAAAGGTACAGTACACACTTTCAAATTCATAACATTAATACCCTATTGTCAATTAAGATAGGTGGAGCCTATCCAGATTTATCTTGCTACGTGGTTTGTCAATATTTCATTCACTCCGTGTCGTGTGTGTCAGGAATTTTGTTGTTCCATTGACAGCATTTCATTATTCGACTCTGTGCCTGGGAACATAGCAGTATTTCACTAGCTCATACTAGTGAGTGTGGTAGGATTTCAGTTCCTTCATGGGGACTGTGATGCTGGAACAATCTCAACGTTTGTAGATGGCACCAATCTTGGACGAATTCACTTCTCTTCACTTTACCCACCCCTCCCCACACCAATAACACTGCATGGATCCAACACTGTGGACTGAATTCCTCCGGACCCCTCACCATGTCCCCCCTCCTACACCAGCATTAACAGCAGGGCTTCCCACTCCCACCCTCCATCCCTCCCTTCCTCCCTCCCATTCCAGCTGAAAGAGCCTGGAATAGGACAGAGAGGGCCAAGCCGGGAGGTGGAGTGCCCGATATCCGTTACCTCCCTCCTCCCCCCGCCATGTGGGGAGGACCCCGGTATGAGCCGGAGAGGTTTAGGATGCCTCGTGTGGAGATTCTGAAACATCCACATCCCACCGACCGAGTAAGGAGTAATATTCAGTGAAGGGCAATTCTCACTTTAAACCCACTGGCAGTTCCGTTTCCACCTGGCACAACTTAGAAGCAATGGTCCTGATGCCATCTCCCTTTTGTGTCGAGCTGGTACAAATGGAATCCCCACGGTCTCGGTGGGCTCACAACACATCATCTAAACCACCCCCTCGGAAAGGAGCACGGAGACTCCCTCCTAAACCTTCTCCTGTAAACCACTCAGATACAGAAACTATTCTGTGATATTTACTGTTCTCCCCACTTGTCCTGACATCTTCAATAATCTGTGCTCATATACAACCAGAAAAATCTGTTCCTGCACTCCCTTTATAATGGTCCAGCCTACTTTATATTGTCTTTCAATGTCCCTCCTACCAAAGTGAATCACCTCACACTGCTCTGCATTGATCCCCATCTGCCCGAAAACTACACCAACGCGTGATTGTCCTGTTCGAGTTCCACACTGTGCTCCATGGACTTCACAATTCGTCCAAGATTGGTGCCATCTACAAACGTTGAGATTGTTCCAGCATCACAGAGGTATGGTAGTGAAGGGGAAGGTGTTGCATGCAGTAGTGAGATTGGTGGAGCATAAGCCTTGTTCGGGGGTCGGTGCTATAACAGATATACAGTGAATGTGAGGGAGCAGAGAAAATACGGTGACCCTTATCCTGATAGAGCGGAGAAGGTTATTGATGCTTGTCCTGTATTGCTGGACTTTTCTTCAGACCGAAGATAGTACACTGAGCTGGGTGGGGAGCTCAGACCATGCTCGGTGGGTCTGGTGGTGTGGCCCCCTCTGCGAAGAAAATGGACCCCCTCTGCACTAGCCCATCCACCAGGACCTCCGTGCTCCTGTCGACAAACCATGGTGCATTTGCCCCCTATCTGCCATGGTCAGAATATCCAGGGGCACCCGGGCGATGGTGAGTACCTCCAGCCATGATGGGTCGGAACATCGGGCTGGTATTGAATGAGAGGGACACCATGGTGTGGGGTGGGTAGTTAATGAGGGGAGTTCGATAAGATAGCACCAGGAAATTAGCTCGGCCTCGTGCAGATAATCCCTCTGTCACACTCAAGGAAAATCACACAAAAATAAATTATTGTTAGAATCTGCCTAATGAGTCATAGGTTCTGTTGAAACCAATTCCAGTTACAAAGATGCAGAACAAATGTTCATCTGACCTCACACCAATATCCCTTTTTCCCATCTTTCTTGGGAAGACTGGCTCATGTTACACGATTCTATCCAACTGTCTACATTTCAGCATTCTGAAACCTGGGAACACATCCTTCCATGACACTGTCTCTCAGTCTCCCCCTCTCTGTCTGCTTCCCAAACCCCTCCCATGTGGTGATATTTAAACTGATTCCCCCGCCATCTCTAACTGGCAGTGATGTTCACAGCCACAGCACCCCCCTTGTCATGGTACAATGGAGATATGGAGCTGTAAGTGTATGGGAGCTGCACATCCTGACACTTCCAGCATGGGCTGCAATTTTCCCCACACTGGGCAGTGATCTCAGTGTTACTGAGTAATGCACTGGGATGGTGTACACAGTCCTACATGCTGGGAGGGTAACTGCTCCTGGT
>NC_057754.1:11816252-11824679 GCF_004010195.1 Chiloscyllium plagiosum | reverse complement strand
TTTCTCCCATTTCTTTCATTTCAGTCCTGGAGACATTGGAAGGGAAAGGTAATCTAATCGAGACTGTGATTGGTGAAATTCACTTTTTATGGCCCATTCTTATTAAGTTCTTTCTTTCTCTCTTTACAGCACTTTCTTCGAAGTGGTTGTGCACTAATGCTCCAGTATGTTTGAAACAGTCGTTTGGAATTGTTGTGAGATTAGTTTATGGCTCCTGCCCTCACAGTCAGCATTCAGCTTTGCTGTGTCTGAAAATGCATTTGGTTTGCCAGTTTAGTTTGCGATCCGTGTTAAATGGGTTCTGTTTTGCGATTCGCTCAATACCTTACGAATTAACAGGGTTTCTGAGGTAACTTCCAGCTGCAAAAATCCTCAACTGAGGATCTGGGAATATTTCACGGGCTATGTTGAGTCGGTGCAAAAGTAAGGAAGTCGTTCGTTTCTGCAGTGTTTCACAATATTACCTTTCCCGTGTGCAGTCCGACAGACTAAATAACCGTGCCACAGAAAGCGACGGCAAACTCCGTTAAAAGTATTCCTTTAAAGCCGGTGTAAACAGTACAACGTTATTAGGGTACACAGCGTGAAAACAGAGTCTTCGGTGTATCTCCTCCATGCTGACCACATACCCCAACTTAAACAAGTCCCATTTCCCAGCATTTGACCCCTATCCCGCTTAACCCTTCCTATACAGAAACTCATCCGGCTGCCTTTGCAATCTTCTGAGTGTAATAGCCTCCTCCACTTCCTTTTGTAGTTCATTCCATACACGCATAATGTGCCTCAGGTCCTTTTTCAATTTTATCCCTCTCACTTTAAAACTATGCTCTCGAGTTTTCAACTCGCCCCAGTTTGGGCAAAAATAATACTCAGTTTACAACCCTTCCATAAGATCATGTCGCAGCCGTTACACTGCATGTAAAGTCGTCCCAGCCTATTCCTCCTCGCCCGACGTTCCAAACATTGGCGACATCCTCGTCTATATTTTGTCATCTACTTCACGTGTCTTTTTTTTTACTTTTGCAAAATGTGAATTACGCTGGACAACAACGAGCTAATGGAAACGGAAAGGTGAAGCGTAGAACGGCTGTAAATTTCAGTGCGGGACACCAGTCAGCCGCAGCCGCACCGGCCGCGACTTGGTCATGTAGTGTAGTGGTCTTCACGTTCGCCTTCCGTGCGAAACGTCCCCAGTTGGAAACTGGGCAGAAAATCTTGTCGCAGCCGTTACACTGCATGTAAAGTTGTCCCAGCCTATTCCTCCTCGCCCTACGCTCCAAACGTTGACAACATCCTTGTGTATATTTTGTCATTTTCACGTGTCTTCATTGATTGAACGAGTGCAATTTGATACATGAAAGAATGAATGCAGTTGGTTTTACTAATAAATGAGTTAAGATTTTTTCTTTGAATCTATGAATAACGTTTGATTCATTGAATAAATGGTTGAAGTTTGATACGATGATTGAATGAATGCACATTATTTCATTGAATGTAAGCGGTATGCTCGGGACACTGAATTAACATGTGCAGTCTGTTTCATTCAATGAATGCATGCAGTTTGTTTCTTGGAATGAATACGTTCAATGTGGTTCATCAAATGAATAGGAAAAGTTCTACTCGTTGGATTAGCACGTGTAGTGTGTTACATTGAATGAATGTGTGCACTTTGATTAATTGAAGAAATGAATACAGTTGGAATCACTAAAAATCTGCATTAACTTTATCTGATTCCATGAATGTATAACGTTTGATTCATTGAATCAATGATTGAATGTTGGTTCAATGATTGAATGAATATGATCATTGTTTCATTGAATTAAAGTGTTAAGCTTGGGACTCTGAATAAATGAGAGAAACACAACTCATTGAAATAACACGTGCAGTCTGTTTCATTCAATGAATGCATGCAGTTTGTTTCTTTGAATGAATGCGTTCAATGTGGTTCATTAAATGAACAGGAAAAGCTCTATTCGTTGGATTAGCACGTGTAGTGTGTTACATTGAATGAATGTGTGCAGTTTGATTCTTTGAAGGACTTAACACAGTTGGAATCACGAAAAAACTGCGTTAACCTTATATGATTGCATGAATGTATAACGTTTGATTCATTGAATCAATGATTGAAGGTTGATTCAATGATTGAATGAATATACTCATTGTTTCATTGAAGTAAAGTGTTAAGCTCGGGACTCTGAATAAATGAGAGAAGCACTACTCATTGAAATGACACATGCAATCTGTTTCAATTAAATTAAATCATGCAGTTTGTGTCGTGGAATAAAAGCGTTCAATGTGGTTCTTTAAATGAATAGCCAAAGCTCTATTCAGTGGATTAGTACGTGCAGTGTGTTACATTGAAAGAATGTGTGCAGTTTGATTCATTGAATGAATTGCAAAAGTTCTACTCATTGGATGAGCACGTGCAGTGTATTTCATTGAATGAATGAGTGCAGTTTATTTCACTAAATAAATGAGCTAAGTTTGTTTCATTGAAACAATGATTGATCTTTGACGTCAATGATTAAACGAATGCCGTTTGTTTCATTTAATGCCAGCGTTATGCCCGGGACATGGAAAAACGAGAGAAGCTCCTATCATTTAATTAACATGTGCAGTCTGTTTCAATAAATGAATGCGTGCAGTTCGTTTCGTTGAATCAATTCGTTGAACTCATGGCACTGAACGAATGAGAGAAACGCCACTCCTTGAATGAACAAATCCAGTTTTGTTTCATTGAATGAATGTGTGAAGTTTGTTTCAATGAATCAAGACGTGCAAATGATGGCATTGAATGAATGAGAGAAGCGTGAATGAGAGAATTAAAGCGTGCAGTCTGTTTTGTTGAATGATTGTGTGCAGTTTGTTACTTTGAATTAATGCGTGAAGTTTGTTTCAGTGCATGAATGGCAAAAGCTCTTCTCATTGGAATATCAAATGCAGTTTGTTTCATTGAATGATTGCATGCAGTGGAATTTAATGAGTAAATAGATGAGTTAAATTTGTTTCTTCGAATCAATGAGTAACGTTTGGACCATTGAATCAATTATTGAAGTCTGATTCAATGATTGAATGAATGCAGTTTGTTTTATTGAATGAAAGTGTTAAGCTCGAGACATTGAATAAATGAGAGAAGCTCCGATCATTGAATTAACATGTGCGGTCTGTTTCATTGAATGCACTTTGTTTCATTGAATCAATGCGTGAAACTGATACCACAGACTGAATGAGGGAAGCTCTACTCTTTTAATAATAAGTGCAGATTGGTTCATTGAATGTATGAGTTAAGCTTGAAACATTGAATGAATGAGAGAAGCTATACTCATCGAATTAACACATTTAGTGTGTTTCATTGAATGAATGAGTGCAGTTTGATTCATTGAACGAATGAGTGCAGCCGGTTTCACTAATTAAATGAGTTAAGTTATTTTCATTGAATCTATGAATAGCGTTTGATTCAATGAATCAATGATTGAAGTTTGCTTCAATGATTGAACGAATGCGTGTTGTCTCATTGAATGTAAGCGGTATGCTCGAGACATTGAATTGACATGTGCAGTCTGTTTCATCCAATGAATGCATGCAGTTTGTTTGTTTTTTTAATGAATGCGTTCAATGTGGTTCATTAAATGAATAGGAAAAGCTCTACTCGTTGGATTAGCACGTGTAGTGGGTTAGACTCATTGAGTCAATGATTGAATGTTGATTCCATGATTGAATGAATATGCTCATTGTTTCATTGAATTAAAATGTTAAGCTCAGGACTCTGAATAAACAAAAGAAACACTACTCTGAAATAACACGTGCAGTCTGTTTCACTGAATGAATGCAGGTAGTTTGTTTCTTTGAATGAATGAGTTCAATGTGGTGCATTGAATGGATAGCAAAAGCTCTAATCATTGGATTAGCACTTGTAGTGAATTACATTGATAGAATGTGTGCTGTTTGATTCATTGAATGAATGAATGCAGTTTGCTCACTAATTAAATGAATTAAGTTTGTTTCATTGAATGAATGTATAACATTTGATTCATTGAATGAATACGTGCAGTGTATTTAATGGAATGAATGAGTGTAGTTTGATTGATTGAATGAATGAACGCAGTTTGTTTCACTAAATAAATGAGTTAAGTTTGTTTCGTTGAATCAATGTTTGAAGTTTGATTTCAGTGATTAAATGAATGCAGTTAGTTTCATTTAATGAAAGAGTTATGCTCGGGACATTGAATTAACATGTGCAGTCTATTTCAAACAATGAATGCATGCAGTTTGTTTCTTGAATGAGTGCGTTCAATGTGGTTCATTAAATGAATAGCTAAAGCTCTACTCATTGGACTAGCACGTGTAGTGTGTAAGATTGTATGAATGTGTGCAGTTCGATAGAAGGACTGAGTACAGTTGGATTTACTAAACAGATGCATTAAGTTTATATCATTGAATGAATGTATAACTTTTGATTCATTGAATAAATGATTGAAGAATGATTGAATAAATATGCTCATTGTTTCAATGAATGGAAGTGTTAAGCTCGGGACTCTGAATAAATGAGAGAAGCACTACTCATTGAAATAACACGTGCAGTCTGTATCACGGAATAAATGCGTGTAGTTTGTATCATTGATCGAATGTCAAAAGCTCTACTCATTGGATTAGGATGTCCAGAATATTTCATTGAAAGTACGAATGCCAAAGCTGTACTCATTGGATTAGCGCATGCAGTGTGTTACATTGAATGATTGTGTGCAATTTGATTAATTGAATGAATGAGTGCTATTGGATTCATAACCATTTTCTAACAGTTTATTGAATTGAATCCCTTTGATTCACTAATTCAAAGACTGAAGTCTGATTCAATGATTGAATGAATGCAGTTTGTTTCATTGAATGAAAGCGTTAAGCTCGTGACATTGAATAAATGAGAGAAGCTCCGATCATTGAATTACCATGTGCGGTCTGTCTCATTGAATGCACTTGGTTCCTTGAATCAATGCGTGAAACTGAAGCCACTGACTGAATGAAGGAAGTTCTACCTACTTACTTGGTCCATTGAATGAATGCGTTAAACTTGAAACATTGAATGAATGAGAGGAACTATACTCATGGAATTAACACGTGCAGTGTGTTTCATTGAATGAATGAGTGCAATTTGATTCATTGAAGAAATGAATGCAGTTGGTTTCACTAAATAAATGAGTTAAGTTTTTTTCATTGAAACTATGAATAACGTTTGATTCATTGAATAAATGATTGAAGTTTGATTCAACGATTGAATGAATGCACGTTGTTTCATTGAATGCAAGCGTTATGCTCGGGACATTGAAATACCATGTGCAGTCTGTTTCATTCAATGAATACATGCAGTTTGTTTCTTTGAATGAATGTGTTCAATGAGGTTCACATTGAATGAATGTGTGCAGTTTCATTCTTTGAAGGAATGAACACAGTTGGAATCACGAAAAAACTGCGTTAACTTTATATGATTGCATGAATGTACAACGTTTGATTCATTGAATCAATGATTGAAGGTTGATTCAATGATTGAATGAATATACTCATTGTTTCATTGAATTAAAGTGTTAAGCTCGGGACTCTGAATAAATGAGAGAAGCACGACACATTGAAATGACACATGCAATCTGTTTCATTCAATCAATGCATGCAGTTTGTTCGTTGAATGAATGCGTTCAATATGGTTCATTGAATGAAGAGCCAAAGCTCTACTCATTGGATTAGCACGTGCAGTGTGTTACATTGAAATAATATGTGCAGTTTGATTCATTGAATGGATTGCAAAAGTTCTACTCATTGGATGAGCACGTGCAGTGTATTTCATTGAATGAATGCGTGCAGTTTGTTTCACTAAATAAATGAGCGAAGTTTGTTTCATTGAATCAATGATTGAACTTTGATGTCAATGATTAAACGAATGCAGTTTGTTTCATTTAATGCCAGCGTTACGCTCGCGACGTTGAAAAACGAGAGAAGCTCCTATCATTGAATTAACATGTGCAGTCTGTTTCAATAAATGAATGCGTGCAGTTCGTTTCATTGAATCAATTCGTTAAACTCATGGCACTGAACGAATAAGAGAAACGCTACTCATTGAATTAACAAATCTAGTTTTGTTTCATCGAATGAATATGTGCAGTTTGTTTCAATGAATCAATGCGTGGAAGTGATGGCATTGAATGAATGAGAGAAGCATGAATGAGAGAATTAAAGCGTGCAGTCTGTTTTGTTGAATGAATATGTGCAGTTTGTTACTTTGAATGAATGCGTGAAGTTTGTTTCAGTGCATGAATGGCAAAAGCTCAACTCATTGGAATAGCAAATGCAGTTTGTTTCATTGAATGATTGCATGCACTTGAATTTAATGAGTAAATAGATGAGTTAAATTTGTTTCATCGAATCAATCAGTAACGTTTGGACCTTTGAATCAATGATTGAATGAATGCAGTTTGTTTCATTGAATGAAAACATTAAGCTCGAGACATTGAATAAATGAGAGAAGCTCCTATCATTGAATTGACATGTGTGGTCTGTCTCATTGAATGCACTTTGTTTCATTGAATCAATGCCTGAAACTGATGCCATAGACTGAATGAAGGAAGCTCTGCTCATTTAATAATAAGTGCAGATTGGCTCATTGAATGAATGAATTAAGCTTGAAACATTGCATGAAGGAGAGAGCTATACTCATGGAATTAACACGTGCAGTCTGTTTCACTGAATGAATGAGTGCAGTTTGATTCATTGAACGAACGAATGCAGTTGGTTTCACTAAATAAATGAGTTAAGATTTTTTCATTGAATCGATGAATAACGTTTAATTCATTGAATCAATGATTGAAGTTTGGTTCAATGATTGAATGAATGCACGTTGTTTCATTGAATGTAAACGTTATGCTCGGGACATTGAATTGACTTGTGCACTCTGTTTTATTCAATGAATGCATGCAGTTTGTTTCTTTGAATTAATGCGTTCAATGTGGTTCATTAAATTAAAAGGAAAAGCTCTTCTCGTTGGATTAGCACGTGTAGTGTGTTACATTGAATGAATGTGTGCAGTTTGATTCATTAAAGAAATAAATACAGTTGGAATCACTAAAAAAACTGCGTTAACTTTATATGATTGCATTTATATATATAACGTTTGATTCATTGAATCAATGGTTGAAGGTTGATTCAATGATTGAATGAATATGCTCATTATTTCTTTGAATTAAAGTGTAAAGCTCGGGACTCTGAATAAATGAGAGAAGCACTACTCATTGAAATGACACGTGAAATCTGTTTCATTCAATCAGTGCAAGCAGTTTGTTGAATGAATGCGTTCAATGTGGTTCATTAAATGAACAGCCAGGGGCATCCAAGATGGCGGCGACCCTGCAAGTCTGAGTCTATTGTGCTCCTCCCAAGATTTGGGCAAAGTGGGCCACCCACCCCCACCACACTCACCAAGTCATTTAAAATACCTGTTTAATTTAATTAGTTGCTTAGTATTAAATTTAAACAATCTAATCTTTAGTAAAAATGACTAAAGGGAGGGGAGCCCGCAGCTCTCAGCAAGCAGGAACCCCTCCCCCACCCTGTCCAACTGCAGCAGAGGCGTCCGCAGCCGCCTCGGGGGACTTACCTACAATGGCAAACCTTGTGGAAATCATCTCCAAACTGGATGCGAAGATCGACGCTTTCATTGACGAATCCCGAAGTCGATGGGACTCACTCTCGGCGGCGCTGCAAAAGCACGACCGAGACATTAAGGAAACCGAGCGCCGAATCGGAGGGGCGGAGCTAAAGTCCGCGACCTTCGAAACCACAGCGCAATCGGCCGTGGATCGGTTCCGGACTCTCGAACAGAGAGTCCGTACCTTCGAGAATCATATTGATGACCTCGATAATCGAGGTCGCCGAAAAAAATATTCGTTTGCTGGGCCTTCCCGAACGGGAAGAGGAAGGCGACCTGACAGCGTTTCTCGAGCAGTGGCTTCCACAGTTATTAAATCTGGAGGCTGGATCAGGCCAGGTAAGGTTGGAATGGGCCGACCGGGTTGCAATATGTGGGTGCCTGGCTCAAACCAGCGCCCTCGCCCGGTCCAGTTTCGGCTGCAGAGCTATAGGGAGAGGCCTCAATAAGCCTCAAGAGGGAGAGGCCTCCTAGGACCCTCAAGAAATCTTGGAAAAGATTCCCAAGCCATGATCTATAAAGGATCCAAGATCATGTTATTCCAGAACTTTTCCCCAGCTCTGGTCCAAAAGAGGAAGGCATTCGATGAGACGAAGAAGTGTTTAAGGGACGTAAATCTTCAGTACTCCTTACGCTACCCAGGGACGCTACGCTTTAACCATGAAGGATCCGTGTATAACTTTGGATCGCCAGAAAAGGCTAAGGAATTTTGGATTCTCAGATAAATTGTAAGAGATAAT
>NC_057754.1:11758529-11816210 GCF_004010195.1 Chiloscyllium plagiosum | reverse complement strand
GTGGTTACCTTATTCTATTTTACCTCTGTCTCTAGGAGCGGGGTAATTTCCCCTTGCTATTTTGTATTATTATTTGTTGAGGTTGTAATTTTATAGTTATATATGTTTATACATGGTATTAACATTACCAAATATATCCAGGTGTGGCTTGGGGGTGTGGGGGTAGGGTGCTCACTGTTAACTCTAGCTTTGTATTATATCTGAATTCTCCTCATCCTATTGAGGAGCGCCTGGGTCAAGGGTGAGGCATTGGTTGGGAGAGGATACAATGGACCTTTGGAAGGGAAGGGATACCCCCTGGGAACAAGGGGGAAAATCTCCGTTTAAATACGTTTTATTTTTTTTTATTATTTCGAAATAGTTTTTATTATATTGTTGTGAGTGTATTAGAGAGCCCTTATTTTTTGTGAATTTTATATGCTCTATGCTCGGGATGTTTTGGATAGGGTTTCCCCTCCCGAGGGGTCTCGGATTTGCCCGGATGATTATGGTTGATCAGTCGGTTAAGTGGTGCACTTGGAATGTCAAGGGTTGTAATTCGCCTGTCAAAAGGAAGAAAATATTATCAAATCTTAAGAAAGGAAGAGTTGATATAGCTCTCCTACCGGAGATACATCTGTTGGATAAAGAACACTTGAAATTACGACAGGGTGGATTTGATCAGGCCTTTTTTTCTTCTTTTAGCACAAAAAGTTGGGGAGTTGTTATTCTTGTTCGGAAGAATTTCCCTTTCAAAATCCTAAATCAGATAAAAGACGAATCTGGACGACATATTCTGATTAAAGCCTTTATAAATGGAGAGGAATATGGGATTTTAAATTTGTACTGCCCACCGGCACACCCCTGTAAATTTATAACGGAACCCTTCTCAAATTTGATGGCTCTTGGTACCCGTCATACAATTACAGGGGGAGACTTTAATTGTATTATGGATCCGGAAATAGATAGGATTCCCAAGAACACTGCAGGAGTATCTCCCAGATCTAGACAATTGGTGGATCTGAGCAAAGAATTAGGATTAGCAGATGTATGGAGATGTCTTCATCCACTTTTCTTTTTACTCTAATCCACATAAATGCCATACCAGAATTGATATGATTTTTGCCCTCTCGATTTTTTAAAATTCCATATCATCCTGTAAAATAGGTAGCATAGCAATTTCCGGCCACGCTGCTGTACATATGGAAACCAAGGCGAGGAACAATGGGACATCCCCTTGGCATTAGCATATTCTTAATGAAAACAGTAAATTTGTAAAGTAATTCTCTCAAGAATTTAAAACTTCTTTAGAAATTAATTTAGGTACGGCTAGCAACCCATCAATGACGTGGGAGACCATCAAAGCTTATGCACGAGGTTTGATCATCTCCGACTCAGCGACCCAGAAAACATTAAAGGGAGAACAACAGCGTCTGCTCGAAGCACGCTCAAAAGCAGCTGAAACTGCATATGCTGATAGACCTTCTGTTATTAAATTGCAAAGGATTACGGCCCTTAGGACAGCTCTAAACACTACACATACCCAAATGGCTAAGAGGGAAATATTATTTGCAAAACAATGTTTATATGAATTTGGCGACAAACCGGGTGGATACTTAGCATTTCTTGCAAAGCAAAAAAGGCCCCTCAAACTATCAAGTCTATCAAGGAAAGTACGGGTATTTTGACTCGTGATCATAAAAAGATTATTGCAATCTTTAGAAAATTTTATTCTGATTTATATAAATCGCAGGATTATGAAGACAGGATTCGGAGGATGCAATCATTTTTAAAACATTTGACCGTTCTGGGCCTAACTCCGGAACAGGTATCCATCTTAAACGCTCCCCTAACAGTCTAAGAAATACTTGACGCAATCAGGCAGCTTCATAGCGGTAAGACACCTGAGCCAGATGGTTTTCAAGCTGAATTCTATAAAGAACTTACAGAAATATTGGCTGGTCCACTGGTGGACATGTATAACTATGCATATAATCAGGGCTGTCTCCCGCCTTCACTGAAAGAGGCAACTATCTCTCCTATCCTTAAAAAAGGAAAGGATCCAGAGATTGTACGTCATACAGACCAATATCCTTGCTAAATGTAGATTTTAAAATCCTTTCTAAAACGTTAGCATTGAGACTAGAAAGGGTACTGCCATATATCATAAAGGAGGATCAGACGGGGTTTATTAAGGGCCGTGGATCATCCAATAATATTAGAAGGGTTTTGAATATGATTCAAGCCTGCCATCAGGGAAAGATACCAGGAGTAGGAGTTTCATTAGACGCGGAAAAGGCATTTGATAGGGTTGGATGGTCATATTTGTTTTACACATTGGAAAGGTTTGGCATTGGAAAGGTGTTTACCAAATGGGTCTCAACATTGTATAGTGATCCCAAAGCAGTTGTGGTTGCCAATGGATTAGGTTCGGATAGCTTCAGTGTGGGTAGGGACTGCCGTCAGGGATGACCTCTCTCGCCATTGTTATTTACGCTAATAATTGAACCCACTAGCAGAAGCTATACGGGCTGATCCTAATATAACGGCCCTGATGATTGGTACAGGTAAACGTAAAATTACCCTGTATGCAGATGATGTTCTTCTATTCCTCAGTAATCCTCTGATGTCCGTACCTCGCTTAATCCAAGTTATTAATACATTTAGCGCATTCTCAGGCTATAAAATTAATTTCTCAAAATCGGAGGCTATGCCAATGGGTGGCCTTTCTATGATACCCCACTTAGTGGATGGATCCCATTTTCCCTTTCGTTGGTCCCTGGAGGGTTTCTTATATTTAGGCATTTTTGTTACCCCAGTATTTGGTCAGTTATACAAGGCTAACTTTGTGCATTTACTGGAAAGGATAAGGCAGGACCTCCAGTGGTGGGGAGACCTTCCACTTTCCTGGCTGGGTAGAATAGCACTAATTAAAATGAATGTCCTGCCCCGTCTGCTATACCCTATGAGAATGCTTCCGGTGATGCTTCCGAGGCTGGCACTACGTATATTATATGTCTGGCTGGGTTCCTTTATCTGGAATCATAGATGGCCCCTCATTAAGTTGTAGAAGCTACAGCTTCCACAGGCAAGGGGAGGATTGGACTTCCCAGATTTTAGGAAATACCAGTTAAGTTCCTTATTAAGTTACATAGCTGATTGGGTCTTGTTTGATCCACAATCAATCTGGCTGGACATCGAAGCTTCTCAAGTAAAATGCCCACTTATTAACCTTTTATTTTCAGACAAGAGGAAAATCATTACGGATCACTGTAAAAACCCTATAATAATAAATACAATTAAAGCTTAGAATGTAATGCGGCAAAATGAGGGCAACTCACATAGAACATCCCCCTATGCGCCGATAGTGGGAGCATGGAGATTCCAACCGGGGTTTACAGATGCCACTTTTAAACTCTGGAGATCCAGGGGTATCTCATGTCGAGGGGGCCTATTGGAAGATGGGGTCTTGATGTCTTTTGAACAGCTGCGTCAGAAAGTCGGATTACCTAATGGAGACCTCTGTCGATACTTCCAAATTCGAGACTATATACAGAAGAAGACTACGTTATTAGATAGTCTTTATAAATCAGATAGAGAATGTAGAGTACTACGACCAATGGGGGTATCCTCCATCAGCACTATTTATCATTTACTACATGATGAAGTATCGGGATATATGGACAATCTGCTTAAAACATGGGATCAGGAATTGGGACTAGATATCTCTATAGGAACGTGGAATTACATTTGGGAAACGCCAGAAGAATCACTATCTGTAACAGAACTCAGGCTATCAAGCTGAAGATACTTCATAGGGCCCATATAGCACCAGATCGATTGGCAAAATTTAAGGCGGGAGCATCCCCAATGTGTCCCAAATGTAAAATAGAGGTGGACACTCTTGTAAATGGTCTATGGACCTGTCATAAGATCCGTAGATACTGGACTAAAGTGGCAAGTGCCCTGACAGAAATTTTAGGAACGGAAATTAAAGTGGACCCCGTATCTCTCCTTTTGGGCTTTTCGAACTTATCCTCCTGGACATGCATGGGATGAGACTATTTTCGATTCTCTCTTTCTTTGCAAGGAAAAATATTTTGGTAAACTGGGTGGCTGAGGGCTCCCCTGGACTTTCAAATTGGCACAGATTAATTATGAAATGTATTCCCCTTGACTTCCTTACAAATATGGTGCACCGAAAGACGGAATTATTTTATAAAATATGGCAGCCCTTCTTGAATTATATGAATACAGATATTTCGGCTATCCTAACCAGGGCTTTTATTTAATTGAGATTACGAACATGGCAGATCCGGGGCCCCTTGGGAGAGGAATCCCACACGAATACGGTTTTTGTTCCATTTGACGTTAACACATTCCGAGCATGTATCTCACTATCCCATTTCTATGTTATCCGCTGTTTTTTTTTTCTCAATTTCTCTTATTTGTATAATGTAAGAGACTTAAATATACACTCTGGTTAGTTGTAGGTTAGATTAGTAGTTAGTTGAGTTTTGTTTGTTTTTCACGGTATTTTACTTTTGTTAAATTTCGGTTAATATATATTTAAGATTTAATTGTATAACAATGTTTGTACTTGAGAGTTTTGCTTATTTTTGTAAACTTGTAAAAATGTTAAATTTCGAACAAAAATATCTAAAAAAAAGAATAGCCAAAGATCTATTCAGTGGATTAGCACGTGCAGTGTTACATTGAAAGAATGAGTGCAGTTTGATTCATTGAATGAATTGCAAAAGTTCTTCTCATTGGATGAGCACGTGCAGTGTATTTCATTGAATGAATGAGTTCAGTTTGTTTCACTAAATAAATGAGCTAAGTTTGTATCATTGAATCAATGATTGAACTATGACATCAATGATTAAACGAATGCAGTTTGTTTCATTTAATGACAGCGTTATGCTCCGGACATTGAAAAACGAGAGAAGCTACTATCATTGTATTAACATGTGCAGTCTGTTTCAATAAATGAATGCGTGCAGTTTGTTTCGTTGAATCAATTCGTTAAACTCATGGCACTGAACGAATGAGAGAAACGCTACTCATTGAATTAACAAATCCAGTTTTGTTTCATTGAATGAATGTGTGCAGTTTGTTTCAATGAATCAATGCGTGGAAATGATGGCATTGAATGAATGAGAGAAGCGTGAATGAGAGAATTAAAGCGTGCAGTCTGTTTTGTTGAATGAATGCGTGAAGTTTGTTACTTTGAATGAATGCGTGAAGTTGTTTCAGTGCATGAATGGCAAAAGCTCTTCTCATTGGAATAGCAAATGCAGTTTGTTTCATTGAATGATTGCATGCAGTGGAATTTAATGCACGTTGTTTCATTGAATGTAAGTGTTATGCTCGGGACATTGAATTAACATGTGCAGTCTGTTTCATTCAATGAATGCATGCAGTTTGTGTCGTTGAATGAATGCATTCAATGCGATTCATTAAATGAATAGGAAAACCTCTACTCGTTGGATTAGCACGTGTAGTGTGTTACATTGAATGAATGTGTGCAGTTTGATTCATTGAGGGAATAAGTGCAGTTGGAATCACTAAAAAATCTGCGTTAAGTTTATATGGTAGCACGAATGTATAACTTTTGATTCATTGAATCAATGATTGAAGGTTGATTCAATGATTGATTGAATATGCTCATTGTTTCATTGAATTAAAGTGTTAAGCTCGGGACTCTGAATAAATGAGGGAAGCACTACTCATTGAAATGACACATGCAATCTGTTTCATTCAATCAATGCATGCAGTTTGTGTCATTGAATGAATGCGTTCAATGTGGTTCATTAAATGAAGAGCCAAAGCTATGCTCATTGGATTAGCAAGTGCAGTGTGTTACATTGAATGAATGTGTGCAGTTTGATTCATTGAATGAATTGCAAAAGTTCTACTCATTGGATGAGCACGTGCAGTGTATTTCATTGAATGAATGAGTGCAGTTTGTTTCACTAAAAAAAATGAGCTAAGTTTGTTTCATTGAATCAATGATTGAACTTTGACGTCAATGATTAAACGAATGCAGTTTGATTCATTGAATGAAAGATCTATGCTCGGGACATTGAATTAACATGTGCAGTCTGTTTCTTTCAATGAATCCATGCAGTTTGTTTCTCTGAATGAGTGCGTTCAATGTGGTTCATTAAATGAATAGCAAAAGCTATACTGATTGGATTAGCACGTGTAGTGTGTAAGATTGTACGAATGTGTGCAGTTCGATTGAAGGACTGAGTACAGTTCGATTCACTAAACAAATGCATTAAGTTTATATCATTGAATGAATGTATAACGTTTGATTCATTGAATAAATGATTGAAGAATGATTGAATGAATATGCTCATTGTTTCAATGAATGGAAGTGTTAAGCTCGGGACTCTGAATAAATGAGAGAAGCACTACTCATTGAAATAACACGTGCAGTCGGTATCACGGAATGAATGCCTGTAGTATGTATCATTGATTGAATGTCAAAAGCTCTACTCAATGGATTAGGACGTCCAGAGTATTTCATTGAAAGAACGAAAGCCAAAGCTCTACTCATTGGATTAGCGCGTGCAGTGTGTCACATTAATGAATGTGTGCAGTTTGATTCATTGAATGAATGAGTGCTATTGGATTCATAGCCATTTTCTAACAGTTTATTTAATTGAATCACTGAATACCGTTTGATTCACTAATTCAATGATTGAAGTCGAATTCAATGATTGAATGAATGCAGTTTGTTTCATTGAATGAAAGGCGTTAAGCTCGAAACATTGAATAAATGAGAGAAGCTCCTATCATTGAATTACCATGTGTCTCATTGAATGCACTTTGTTTCATTGATTCAATGCGTGAAGCTGAATCCACTGACTAATGAGGTAAGCTCTACTTATTTAATTAATAATTGCAATTTGTTTCATTAAATGAATAGCCAAAGCTCTACTCATTGGTTTAGCACGTGCAGTGTGTTACATTGTAAGAATGTGTGCAGTTTGATTCATGGAATGAATGAATGCAGTTTGCTCACTGAATAAGCTTGAAACATTGAATGATTGAGAGCAACTATACTCATGGAATTAACACGTGAAGTGTGTTTCATTGAATGAATGAGTGCAATTAGATTCATTGAAAGAATGAATGCAGTTGGTTTCACTAAATAAATGAGTATCTTTCATTGAATCGATGAATAACGTTTGATTCATTGAATAAATAATTGAAGTTTGATTCAATGATTGAATGAATGCACGTTGTTTCATTGAATGTAAGCGTTATGCTCGGGGCATTGAATTAACATGTGCAGTCTGTTTCATTCAATGAATGCATGCAGTTTGTGTCGTTGAATGAATGCTTTCAATGTGATTCATTAAATGAATAGGAAAACCTCTACTCGTTGGATTAGCACGTGTAGTGTGTTACATTGAATGAATGTGTGCAGTTTGATTCATTGAAGAAATGAATACAGTTGGAATCACTAACAAATCTGCGTTAAGTTTGTATAATTGCTTGAATGTATAACGTTTGACTCATTGAATCAATGATTGAAGGTTGATTCAATGATTGATTGAATATGCTCATTGTTTCATTGAATTAAAGTGTTAAGCTCGGGACTCTGAATAAATGAGGGAAGCACTACTCATTGAAATGACACATGCAATCTGTTTCATTCAATCAATGCATGCAGTTTGTGTCATTGAATGAATGTGTTCAATGTGGTTCATTAAATGAAGAGCCAAAGCTATGCTCATTGGATTAGCAAGTGCAGTGTGTTACATTGAATGAATGTGTGCAGTTTGATTCATTGAGGGAATAAGTGCAGTTGGAATCACTAAAAAATCTGCGTTAAGTTTATATGGTAGCACGAATGTATATTAAATGAATAGCAAAAGCTATACTGATTGGATTAGCACGTGTAGTGTGTAAGATTGTACGAATGTGTGCAGTTCGATTGAAGGACTGAGTACAGTTCGATTCACTAAACAAATGCATTAAGTTTATATCATTGAATGAATGTATAACGCTTGATTCATTGAATAAATGATTGAAGAATGATTGAATGAATATGCTCATTGTTCCAATGAATGGAAGTGTTAAGCTCGGGACTCTGAATAAATGAGAGAAGCACTACTCATTGAAATAACACGTGCAGTCGGTATCACGGAATGAATGCGTGTAGTATGTATCATTGATTGAATGTCAAAAGCTCTACTCAATGGATTAGGACGTCCAGAGTATTTCATTGAAAGAACGAAAGCCAAAGCTCTACTCTACTCTACTCCTCTCCCACGAGGATGTTGAACAGTTCATCCACTTTACTAACACCTTCCACCCCGACCTCAAATTTACCTGGACCGTCTCAGACTCCTCCCTCCCCTTCCCAGACCTCTCTATTTCTACCTCGGGCGACCGACTCAATACAGACATTTACTACAAACCAACCAACTCCCACAGCTACCTAGATTACACCTCCTCCCATCCTGCCCCCTGTAAAAACGTCATCCCATATTCCCAATTCCTTCGCTTCCGCCGCATCTGCTCCCAGGAGGACCAATTCCACTACTGAACAGCCCAAATGGCCTCCTTCTTCAAAGACTGCCACTTCCTCTCCGACGTCATTAACAATGCTCTCCACCGCATATCCTCCACTTCCTGCACCTCCGCCCTTGAACCCCGCCCCTCCAATCGCCACCAGGATAGGAACCAATGGTCCTCACCTTTCACCCCACCAACCTCCGAGTACATCGTATCACCCGCCGCCACTTCTGCCACCTCCAAACAGACCCCACCACCAGGGATATATTTCCCTCCCCACCCCTATCAGCGTTCTGGTGAGACTACGTCTCCCTCATCAGGTCCACACCCCCCACCAACCCAAACTCCACTCCCGGCACCTTCCCCTGCAACCACAAGAACTGCAAAACCGAAGCCCACACCTCCCTCTGACCACCCTCCAAGGCCCCAATGGATCCTCCCATATTCGTTGCAAATTCACCTGCACCTCCAAACACATCATTTACTGTATCCGCTGCACCCGATGTGGTCTCCTCTACATTGGGAGACAGGCCGCCTGCTTGCAGAACATTTCAGGGAACACCTCTGGGACACCCGCACCAACCAACCCAACCGCCCCGTGGCTGAACACTTTAACTCCCCATCCCACTCCACCAAGGACATGCAGGTCCTTGGTCTCGTCCATCGCCAGTCCCTGGCCACACGATGCCTGGAGGAAGAGCGCCCTATCTTCCACCGAGGAACCCTCCAACCACACGGGATGAATGTAGATTTCTCCAGCTTCCTCATTTCCCCACCCCTACCTTATCTCAGTCCCAATCCCTGGATTCAGCACCGCCCACTTGACCTGCAATCTTCTTCCCGACCTCTCCGCCCCTCCCCCTCTCCGGCCTATCACCCTCACCCTCACCTTCTTCCACCTATCGTATTCCCAGCGCCCGTCCCCCAAATTTCCCCCACCACCTTTTATCTCAGTCCACTTGGCACACCAGCCCCATTCCTGAAGAAGGGCTTATGCCCGAAGCATCGATTCTCCTGCTTCTCGGATGCTGCCTGGCCTGTTGCGCTACTGGGAATCTGACAGGACAGCACCCAGCAGACATTCCTCACTAAACACAATTGACACATGGCAAACTCTCACATCCTCTGCCTTCCTGGACTTCTGTATCTCCATTTCCGGCAGTCGAATCTACACGGACATGTACTTCAAACCCATTGACTCCTGCAGCTATCTGGACTACACCACCTCCCACCACATACCTATAGCCTTTAAAAACCTATCCCTTACTCCCAATTCGTCCAGCTCCGGCCTCTCTACTCCCAGGGGGACGAAGTCTAGTCCAGAACATTCTAGATGTTCTCCTAATTAAAGGACCACAATTTCCCTCCCGCGTGATCAGCAATGTGCTCCTGCGTATCTCCTCTACTTCCCACCCTCTACCACTGAACCCCACCCCTTCAGCCTCAATAAGTATAGAACCGCTCTGGTCCTCAGATTCCATGCCACTGATCTCTGGATACAATGCATCATCCACTGCCATTTCTGTAACCTACAGCTAAACCCCACACCAGAGATATATTTCCATCTTAAACTGTTCTACCTATCCATTTACTTCCCAACTATCTGCTCCACTCTCCCCTCTGATGTATCAGCATTACCCCCACCTCTGTCTATCTATTACAATCCCAGCTATCTTCCCCAAGCACCTTCCCACCTTCCTATTTATCTCCAAGCCTCCGTCAACCCCACATTCCTGATGAAGAGCTTATACCTCTAACATCGATTCCCCTACTCCTCGGATGCTGCCTGTCCTGTTGTGTTTTTTTCAGCTCCACACATTTAGACTCTGAACTCCAGTATCTGCAGTCCTCACTTTCTCCTAACTGCAAAGCCTCGCAAAGGATGCCACCTTGAAAAAAATTTCCTCCTCTTTCCACAAGGACCTCAGTTAGTCTCTATCTCACTGCACCCACAGGTCGTCTCCTCTGCCCTGAAGCTCTTCAGTCACGTCCTGAAACAGACGCGCTACTAAAGCTGAATTTCCTCCCTCAGTGCCTGCCTATGGAGCTGATTGATCCCACATGGGCTCCAGACCACAGTCAGACAATATGAACCTGACAAGGAGAACCACTACCTACAACAAATCCAATCCCTCCAGAAACGACTGTCCCTCTGAATCCTACACTCCGTCCTTGCAGCCATGCTCCACCCCAGCTCAGGCACACACTCTCCCTGACCTGCACAGGACCTTTGCTGATCTTCATCCTGACAAGAATCCATACATTCAGCAAAGGAACGTAATTAGACCAAACTCTCACATACTTACTTCAAAACTCGCCACTCCATGCTTATTCCAGAGTCTTCTCCGGTCCCTGGAACCACTCAGACACCATCAGACACGGGGCAGTGACAGCCACAACCACCGGGACAAATGATGATGTCACTTTCACCCCCACCGCTACACAGACCGCAGCCAACACCAACTACTCAATCGCCACAAAACCGCCAGAAACAGCAAATCCACAATTATTGTCAGAACAACCACCTCCGTGATCATCACCAGGACAACCGTCTGCACGATCACCACCAGAGTCACCATCTCCATGATCTCCACCAGAACCCCCATCACCACGATCACTTCCAGGTCCAGTGCCTCTGTGTTCATCAGCAGAACTGCAATCATTGCCTCCACAATCACCACCAAAATGACCATCTCCGTGATCACCAGCAGAATCACTGCCACCTCCACATTCATCAGCAGGACTACAGTCTCCACAATCACTGCCAGAACCATTGCATTCGTGATCAATGCCAGAACGACATCCTCAGCGATCACCAGCAGAGCCACTGCTTCCACAATCCAGGACCACTGCCTCTGCGATCACTCCTGACACACCGCCTCTGCTTTTACTGCCAGGAGCACTGCCTCTGTGATCTACACCAGAAACATCACTCAGCAGTAACGGCTAGAACAACTGCCTCCATGATAACTGCCAGAATGACCACCTCCACGATTACTGCCAGGAGTACTGCCTCAGAAATCGCTGCCAGAATCCTTGCCTCTGCGTTCACCACCAGGACCACTACCCGCGCCATCGCCATCAAAACCACTGCCTCAACAATCCCTGCGAGAATCAGTGCTGCCAAAACCAGCATGAAGGCTACCTTTCACATTGCTTCCACCCCTGAGGTTTCCACCGCAGCAGCCAAGTCTGCCCCACCTACTGCTCTCATCGGAACACCGCTGACAAACATGCAGCTCTCCATAAAGACACCACGAACGTCTCACGCAACATAATTTCTTCCCCTGACCACCACGGCCTGCGTCACTTCCTTTAGTGACGTCACCAATGTTCCCGCCACCATACCCACTCCAGAGACAGTTTTCGTTCCCATTCCCAACTCCAGCTCTGCACGAGATCCAAACCTCCAGCTCTGTTGTATTTTTCACATTCCCCTCCCCGACCTCCTCCTTACTGAGGATGAACGATCAGTCATCAGTAAATGTCTCACCTTCACCCTACTACAATCTCAGGATAATGAATTCCACAGACGCCTTTACATCTGCTTTCAACTCCATGCTGACGTTTTCCATCAGGGCTCCCACACACCCTTCAAGGACACGTTCTCTTTTATACAACGTTCCTCATCTATTTGTACACTCCATGCCGGTCTGTTACTCACCCTCGATTTCTTCATCTCCAACTGCCACGGTGACATTGACCACTTCAACCTGTCCAGGCCTCTCACGCATGCCAACCTCTTACCCTCACAATGTGCAGCCTTCACCCTCTCTACTGCAACTCAAACCTCACCGTTAAACCGTCAGACAGGGGATGTGCAGTGGTAGTTTGGCACAATGAACTCGACAACGTAGAAGCCAGACGCCAACCTACAGACACCTCGTCCTACTGCCCCCGCGACAGCGACCTCGCCTCCCATCACCATACCATCATCTCCCAGATGATCCATAAACTCATTACTTCAAAGGATCTCCCACCAATAGCCTCAAACCGCAGTCTGGGAACCTCTTGCCGCCTGGTTATACTGCTTATCCAAACTTTACAAATTTGACTGCCCGAGACGAGATATCATCTCAGCCTGCCCCACTGAACTTATCGCCTCACATCTTGACGCCGTCCTGCCCCCTTGTTCCAGGATCTCACTGCATACATTCGGGATACCACCCACACCCTCCACCTGCTTCATGACTTTCGATTGTCCAGTCCCCAATGTCCTATCTTCACCATGGACATCCAGTCCCTATGCACATCTATTCGCCATGGCGAAGGCCTAAAAACACTTCTGTTTCTATTTCTCCCGCTGACCTAGCCAGTACTCCTCCATCAACATATTCGTTTGGTTGGCTGAACTGGTCCTCACTACCAACAATTTCTCCTTCTAATCCTTCCACTTCCTTCAGGCCAAAGGTTAACCATGGGCACCCGCATGGCCCCTAGGTATGCCTGCCTCTTTGTCAAATACGTGGAACAATCTAACTTCCACAACTACAGGGGAATGATGTCTCACTTTTTCCAACGTTATATTAATGATTGTATCAGCGCCACCTCGTGCTCCTACGCGTAAGTTGAGCGTTCATCAACTTCACGACTGCCTTCCACACTGATGTCAAGTACACCTGGACAATTTCCGTCACATCCCTCCCTTTCCTAGATCTCTCCGTTTCCATTTCCAGCGACCAATTCCACACGGACATCTACTTCAAACCCCCTGACTCCCACAGCTACCTGGACTACACTTTCCCCTCCCCCACTCCTTTAAAAACTCTATCCTGCATTCCCAATTCCTCTGCCTCAGCCGCATCTGGTCCCAGGAGGAGCAATTCGACTCCAGAAGATCCCAGGTGACCTCCTATTTCATGGACGTCAATTTCCCCTGCCAGTGGTCAACAATGCCATTCAGTACATCTCTTCCACTTCCCGCACCTGCAAACATGAGTGCCACCCCTCCAACCACAACAATGGTAGAACTCCACTGGTCGTCATCTTCCAACACACTAATATCCAGAAACAACGCATCATCCTCCACCGTTTCCGCCATCTACACTGAGACCCCACCACCAAAGATATATTTCCCTCCCCACCCAATATCTGCATTGCGCAGATACCATTCACTGTTCAGCTCCCTCATTAGGTCTACGCCTTCCAACAAGACACCCTGTACCCCCAACCCCGTCCCTTGCCTCTGCAAGAAGTTTTAAACCTGTGCCTGCGCAGTCCCCATCACCTCCATCCAAGTACCCAAATTATCTTTTCACATGTGGCAGAGATTTTTATGTACAACCGAACAACTTCTCTAATGTCTCCATTATTGTAGATGCGGTCTCCTCTACATTGGGGAGAGAGGACGCCAACTCGCGAAACGTTTCAGGGAACATCTCTGGCACACTTGTACCAAAACGTTCCAACACTCTTTGGCCGACCCCTTCAACTCCCCAGCCCAAGGTCAGGCAAGTCCTGGACCTCTCTCCATCACCAAGGCCTGGCCACCCAACACCTGAAGGATGAACATCTCATCTTCCACCTTGTCTGGTTGAACACCTCCAACCACACAACATCAATATCGATTTCACCAGTTTCCTCATTTCTCTTCACCACTACCTCTTCCCAGACACAACCCTCCAACTCAGCACTACCCTCTTGAATTGTCCCATCTGTCCAACTTGCTTCTCAACTATCTGTCCCACCCAACGCTCCAACCTATCACCATCACTCCGCACTTCCATCTACCTATTGGCTTCCCAGCTACCTTACCCCCAGCCCCACCATATCCTGTTAATCTGTCAGCAACCATTCCGACCCCCTCCCACACGTTCCAGGTTAAAGATTAATGCCCGAAACGTCGGTTCTCTTGCTCCTCAGATGCTACACTTTGAGGCTATGATCTCGATCATTTGCAGTCCTCACTTTCTCCCTGTGCACTATTTCTATTTTGTGTGAGAACCATCAGCCTGATCACACTCCCATGTTACTATCTCTGAAATTCACTCTACCTCTGACCACGTCCAGCCCCTGCAATAGCCCTTTTTGCTTAATCTCCAACTCATGCAACATTTGTTTTCTGCATATGCACTCCAGCTTATCTAGCTCCATGTGGTAAGTCTTAAAGCACATTAAGGTAGATAAATCCTTGCGAGCTAATGAAGGGTATCTAGGGTGGCAATTGTGGTGTTGCTGATAGAGATATTTGTATCATCGATAATCACGGGTTACCTAACTAAAGATTGGAAAGTGGCTACTTCATGTGCCATTATTTAAGAAAGGCTGCAAATATCTGGGAGCTACAGACTGATGAACCTAATAGCCTTGGTGGGTAAGTCATTATTGGATTCTGAGAGATCGGACCTAAAGGAATTTGGGGAGGCAAACTGGCGATAGTTAGTATGGCTTTGTGCTTGGGAAATCGTATCTCACAAATTTGATTGAGTTTTTTGAAGGGGTGACCAAGCGAGCAGATAAGGTTAGTGCAGTAAACATTCGTTACATGGGCTTCAGCAACTCCTTTGACACCATACTGCATGATAGATTGTTAACTAAGATTAAATTTCGCAGGATCCAGGGAAAACTAGCCAACTGGATACAAAATTGGCTGGATAATGGTAGACAGGGTGGTGGTGGTAGATGGTTGTTTTTCAGGTATGACCAGCGGTGTGTCATGGGATTTGTGCTGGGTCCACTGTTATTCGTCATTTACGTAAATGATATGGATGAAATTTCGGGGGTATGGTTAGTATGTTTGTCGATGACATCACGATTCGTGGTATAGTGGAGGGAGAGGAATGTTTTCTGGGAATACAGCAAGATCTAGATCAACTGGGCTAGTGGGCTGAGAAATGGCAGATGAAGTTTGATTCGGATAAATGCACAAAGTGGCATTTTTTTGGAAAGCAAACCAGGGTAGAACTTACACAGTCAATGGTAGGGCCCTGGGCAATGTTTTAGAACCAAGCGATCTCACGGTACAGGTCCTTGTAAATGGAGACACAGGTAGACAATGCAGTGAAGGAGGCTTTTGGCATGCCTGCCTGCATCCATGAGAGTACTGGGTATCCGAATGGAATGTCTTCTTGCAGCAGTCCAACATGTTGGTGAGGCCATACTTGGTGTTTTCTCTGCAGTTTTTGTCGCCATTATATAGAAGGGATATTACTCCAAGCATCTAAGAGTAAAGACCTTGTTGCATCTGATCTGCTCCAGTCATTACTTCCCATTCTATCTTTGTCATCTCCACCAGCCTTGAAAACTTGTCCTATCTCAGTAACCTCCTCCCCGCCGACAGTTTTCCTGAAATTTGTAACCACCCTCCCTATCACCGTAAATTTTCAGTCATTACAAAATCAATATCAGTGTAACCTCCTCCATTAGATACAACCCTCCTATGTTAGATCCATATCAACCTTCCTAGAACTGTAAATTATTTCAGACCCTAGAAACCTTCCTGTCTGTGCAATTTCCTTCATTATGTGCAGTCTTCTGTGTGAATTTGCCGGTGTCTAGTCCTCACATTCTCCCTAATACTCCTCCCAGGCAACTCTTTCTGTACTTATAAACCAGTCCTATCTCCACAACGTTCTCACTAATAGTGTAAATTGCGTCATTCCTTCCTTATCTCCCTGTCTGTAAACTTCTTAATCGCTGAAGAAGCAGGAAAAAAAATACAATGTCTATCCCAAGCTGTAACCACCTCAATCCCTTACAACACTGCTTAGCTCTGTTACTTTTCCTTATCTCTGTAAATTGTCCAGTCCTTCCCATACTTGCTGCCTCCTCACAAACGTACAATCTTCCCTATCGCTGTAACCACCTCCACCCTAATATTATTCCTGTCCCTGTATCTTATGCCAACCCCTTCCAAAATACATATTTCTAAATCTTCGTCCAGTACCAGAAATACTCACTGCAATTGTCTACACTGAGTAATATTCTGTTTGGCAAGTTGTAATTATTAAGTGCAATTGATTTCAGTTATTCACAATGTATATCGATGTTTTAGATGAATGGAACAAAATTAATATTAATGACACAAAACGAGATGAGACCGTAGGTTCAGTGGAGGTTTCAGTGCATTTCAGGGGAATTGATATTCTCGGTGAGGTTTTTATTTTATTCATTGATGCGCTGTGGATATTGTTGGATAGGCCATCCTCCAGAGGAGGTGATGGCCTAGGCGTATTGTTGCTAGAAGATTAATCCAGAAACTAATGTTGACAGGTCTCTGTTTTCCATTCTGCTATGGCAGATGACAGAATTTGAATTCTGTAAAAACAATAAAATATTGAATTAACAATCTACTGATAAACACAAAATCAATGTCAATCATCAGAAACCCGCATGTGGCTCACAAAGACGGAAGGAAGGAATTCTGCCATCCTCACCTGGTCAGGCCTACATGTGGCTCCAGCTCATAGCAATGTAGTTGAATCTCACCTGCCCTCTGAAATGGTTCAGGAAACTATTCAGTTTTTATCAATCTCCATGATGTCTCACTTGGTCTGCAGCTTTTCAAGGAGGCAGCGCAACACCACATTCTCAAGGAGAAATAGGAAAGAGAGGTAAATGCTGGTCCAGTCAGTGACACCAACGTCCCACAATTGAATAAATAAACAAACTGATTTTGCATCCCTAATTACTTGGAGAGTGTGGTGCTGAGCTGCTTTCCTGACCTACATCAATCCTTTCGATACCGGGACAGCCACAGTACTGGCATAATGGAGCATGACTTGGAGGGAAGCTTGGAAATGCTGGTGATGCCATACATCTGCTGCCCTTTTCCTTTCAGGGTGTAGTATCTGCGGGTGTGTAAAGTGCTGCTGAAAGACCCTTGTTGAATTGCTACACCTTGTAGATGGTGCACACTTGCTGCCACTGTGTACCAGTTGTGAAGTGAGTGAAAGTTGAATTTGATGACTGATATGCCACGAATGGGGTTGCTTTTTTTTGGATGACATCAAGCTTGATGAGTTGTTTTTTGGAACTGCTTTCATTCAAGTAAGTGGTGATTATCTCGTCACAATCCTGACCTCTGTGGTGTAGATGGTGGCCATCCTTGCTGTACAGTGTTGTTTTATTTAATCTCCAGTGGACAGCGAGGTCAGTTCTATCTTCGTGAAGGGTTTTTTGATCTTTTGAATGATGAATGATTATTAGTTAATGTGAAGCTGTGTTTTTCTTTGTTCCTCTGGATTGTGAGTGGCCAGTTCTGTGTCTGTCTTTTACGGTGAGATTTTTTTATGGTACCGTGGACTGCAGTCAATTGTTTCCGTGCAAGGAACTGTTTTCCTTCAACTCTGTAGGTCAGGAAAGCAGCTCAGCACCACACTCTCCAAGTAATTAGGGATGCAAAATCAGTTTGTTTATTTATTCAATTGTGGGACGTTGTGTCTGTCTTTTACGGTGAGATTTTTTTATGGTTCCGTGGACTGCAGTCAATTGTTTCCGTGCAAGGAACTGTTTTCCTTCAACTCTGTGGACTGCACAGTTGTGTGAGAAACTGTTTTGTCACTGATATTCACAAATATTCAAAGTTCCACAAAATAAAACAAACTATTGTCCACATAAAATTGATTATTTGTAGTTCCCTGTTTAGACCAGGTCTCTATTTTTGTTCTGTGGATTCTGAATTTTCAATTCGACGTGGTGGCTGATTATTATGCTGTGGGCTGCAGATTGTCTGACCTTGTGTGGGGAGCTGTTTCTAACGTGTGTGCTGCAGATGGTCAGTCCCTGTGTGAGGGCTGGCTATTATCTTGTGGGCTGCAGGCGGTCAGTCCCTGTTCAGGGAGCTGTTTCTAACCTGTGGGCTGCAGAAAGTCAATCCCTGGGTGGGGAGGTGTTTTCAACCTGAGACATGCAGATGGTCAGTCCATATAGGGAGCTGTTTCCAACCTGTGGCCAGCAGATGGTTAGTCCCTGTGCGGAGAGCTGTTTCTGTCCTATGGGCTGCAGTTTGTCAGTCCCTGTGTGGGGAACTGTTTCTAACCTATGGGCTGCAGCTGGTGAATCCCTGTGTGCAGGGCTCTTTCCAACCTGTGGGCTGCAGGTGGTCAGTCCCTGTGTGGGGAGATGTTTCCAACCTGCGGGCTGTGGATGATCAGTCCCGTTGTGGAGAGCTGTTTCTAACCTGTGGGCTGACGATAGTCAGTTCCTGTGTGGGGAATTTCTGTCTCCGCTGTGGTCACTGTTCAGTTCTGGATGTGCAATCTTGATTTCAATACTGTGCACTCTGGTTAGTCGGGGGGTTGTTTCTTCATCTGTAGTCAGAGAGCTGTCCTTTACGAGTGGGAACTGAGTTTTGTTCTGTGTCTTCCAAATGATGGCTTCCCCATAAGAGGCTGGTTTGTATTCTGTGGACAGTGTACGGTTACTTAACAGTGATCGGTGTATTAGCCTGTGGATTGTTAATAGGGGAGAAAGTGAGGACTGCAGATGCTGGAGATCAGAGCTGAAAATGTGTTGCTGGAAAAGCGCAGCAGGTCAGACAGCATCCAAGGACCAGAAGAATCGACGTTTCGGGCATGAGCCCTTCTTCAGGAATGGCCTGAAGAAGGGCTCATGCCCGAAACGTCGATTCTCCTGCTCCTTAGATGCTGCCTGACCAGTGTGTATTGTTAATAGTCAGTTCCATGTTTGAAACTGCTCTTGTGTGTGTGCGTCTGCAGGACTTTAGGTGTTGGCCTGTAAACTGTGAATGGTCAGTTTAGTATCACGAACTTTGTTAATGTTGCAGTCTATGAATCGCCAGTTTTGTGGAAGGAGCTGAGTTTAATGCTACACTTTATGAATGGTCAGTTTTGTGCGGAGTGCTGTGTTTAACATTAAGGTCAATTTGTCAGTTTTGTTTAGGGAGCTGTGCTTCATGTTATGGTCTATGAATGTTAGTTTTGTGCTGGGTGCTATGTTTAACAGTACAGTCTATGAATGGTCAGTTTTATGTGGGGAGCTGTGTGCAATACTATGGTCTAAAAATGGTCTGTTTTCTCCTGAGAAATGTGTTTAATATTACAGTCAATGATTTGTCAGTTTTGTGAGGGGAACTGCGTTTAAAATTGCAGTCTGTGAATAGTCAGTTTTGTGCAGGGAACTGTGTATCATATTGTGGTCTATAAATAGCCAGATTTGTGCAGGAAACTGTGTGTCATATTGTCGTCTATAAATGGTCAGTTTTGTGCAGGGAGGTGTTTTTAATATCACGCCATATGAATGGTCAGTTTTGTGAGGGTATCTATGGTTAATATTGCGGTATATGAACGGTCAGTTTTGTGTTGGGTTTGTGTTTAAAATTGTTGTCTGAAATGGTCAGTTTTGTGCAGGAAGCCGTGATTAACATAACGTTTTATAAATGGTCAGGTTTTTTACGGGGACCTGTGTATAATATTGCAATCTATGAAAAGTCAGTTTTATTTGGGAGAGCTGTGTTTAATATTACGGTCTCTGAATGGCCAGTTTTGTGCGGGGAAGTATTTAATCTTTTGACCACATTTTTGAATCTGTTGATTCAGATTTTGGAATGTTAGTTGGATCAGTTTAGCTGGTTATCATCAGGGAATGGTTAATACTATGTGTGAATAATGCTGTGGACTGTGAAGAGCTAGTTTTGCGTTTGGAGCTGCTTAGACCTACAGATTGTGAATGGTTTCTTCTGTGTGGAGAGCTTGTGGACTGTGGTCATTTCTGTCTGAGGAGCTGAGCTTTACCTTGCGGGCACTGAATGGTCAGTTGTCTGTGTACAGAGCTGATTTAAGCCTGTGGATTCCACACAGAAATTTCTCTGTGGTGAGCTGAATTTTATCCTTGGATTGTGTGTGTGTTTGTCTTTGTCAATGTTCAGCGCTGTATAAACGTCTTTTCCTCAAGCACCAGATCCATCTTTAAATTGTATCTTCCTCTAGTCCCTACAGCATTCCTTATGTTTGAAACTGCCTATACCTCTACCCATCCTTCTGTTCCTACAACTCCGCCCAATATCAAACATCCTTTATCCCCCACTGCCCAGTTGAAGTCCACTACACCCTTGAAACCAATTTGACACTTTCTATCTCTATAACCTGTTTTGGGTCCCACAACATGTATTTGTACTCCTCTCTATTTCTGTAACCCTCCATATCTTTCGGACCGACTCCAGCACATATTGCCCTCTTTAACTCTGTGAATCCTCCTGCCATAATAATTCGTACTGGCTTTATAAAGTCGTTCAGGCCATCACACTTCGTATGTGTGCCAACACGACCAGCACATTCAAGTGTCCCTTATTATCTCATTAAAGCCCAACAATGTTTCCACTTCTTACAACACTCCTCTCCTTTTAACACTGACTTCAACATTTTGGTAGCCCTTGATCAGTCACTGTGTTCAGAATTGTTAGTTTGCTTTTATTGAATGGCTTTGAAGCCACTAATATGATCTAATATGACCCTTGAAGAATTGAGATAACCACTAATTGTGTTTTCTTGCTGAAGTTTTGCCTGTGTCAATGGAATGTCCTTTTGTGGAATATTTTCTTCCTGTTACTTTAGAGCTGTACATTTCAATCTGTTTACCCTGTTATCCTTGGGCCGTTCTCCCCTCATACCCATGCCACTTGCTTTGTTTCAATTTCAGATTGATGGTTGTGCCTGAAGTGATTACTCTATAGCATCATCATCCATTTGAATTCCATCTTATCACCCAGGCCCCACCCCATTACTGGCCAAGCATGGAGTGGCTCTTATCATAGACAAAGAAATCATCAAAGAATGCTGGGGCGAGCACTTCAGAGACCTCTTCAAACAGTGTTGAGTCGTCAATGCGAGAGTCCTTGACCGTATCCTACAGCCCATGACACAACCCGGGCTCAGCAATACCCTAACCCCACCAGAAGTAGAGAAAAGCGTCCAACAGCTCAAGAACAACAAGGCTGCTGATGCAGGCGATATTACTCCTAAGGCATTGACATGCAGAGACACGGATATCCTGCTGCAATGATACGTCCTTTGCCTGCCTTACCTGAAAGGTGCAGAACATCCCAGGAGAGCTCTGCGATGTCACAGTCGTGATTATTTTCAAAAAGAATGAGAACATGTGTAATGGTGGTAAAAACAGGGGAATCTCCCTGTTGTTGACCATTGGAAAAGTCAGTGTCAAGTTCGTCCTCAACTGTCTCCTCCCTTTTCTGAGGAACTCCTCCCGGAATCGTAATATGGCTTCCACCCACGAAGTGACATAATGGTCGCGATTTTCATGGTATGACAGCTGCAGGAGAAATACAGAAAATCTTCTCCTGTACATAGCCAACGTCGACAATACAACATATTGTCTTTGACACCATCACCCGGGAATCCCTGCTTTAGCTATACCATGAAGTTTGTCACTATACTTCGCCTGCTCCACGATACCATGGAAGTGTTGGTAAATAGAAATGGCTCCCCCAACCACCCATTCCCCGTTTGGACGGCTGTAATGTCAGGGCTGTCTAAGTGTCCCAATTCTGTTCCCAATCTACCTCTCTGCATTGCTTCACCTCACCACTGACAATCTCCCCGCTGAAGTGAGGATAACTTCTAGAAACAGCAGGAAACTATTCAAACTCTGCCGCCCTCGGGCCTAAACCAAAGTGCCCCTAAACAGTGTCATCGACCTGCAGTCAGTGGATGATGCAATCTCAGAGGATGCACTCCAGACCATTGTCAGCATCTTTACAAGGACTTATGGGAGCATGGGTCTCACACTAAACAAGATGAAGGCCCTCCACCAACCTGGGCCGGCATACAGAGCGAACCCCCGATCATAAGGTACGGGAGAAGCCTTGGACCTTCAAATACCTCGAAGCAGATATTGGTTAAGGGATCCAGCACTGCCACAAGTGTACTAGCATAGCCTTTGGAGTGTGGAGGAAAGCGTGTTTGATGTCAACAACAACATCAGATCTGACACCAAGCCCTGTGATGGTTCCCACGCTCTTGTGTGGCTCTAAGATGGGACTGTCTACAGCATGCATCTCAAGGTGCTGAAGCAGTCCCACCAACGCTGTGTGTGCAATATTCTGTCAATCAACTGGGAACACCCACGCCAACGTCTTTGACCAGGCCAACCTCCCCAGCATCGAGGTACTGACCCACCTGGATCATCTGCGATGGGTTGGATACGTTGTCCCCATGACCAACATGAGAATCACTAAGCAGGTGCTCTACTCCCTGCTCTGAAACAGCAGGTGAGCCCCAGGTGGACAGAGGAAGTACTTCAAAGCATTACTGGTGACGTGCAGCGTACCCACCAACGCCTGGGGTTGACTGGACCATGACCATCCAAAGTGAATGAGGAGCACTTGGAAAGCGTCGAGCACCTCGAGACTTCCCGTTGGGAAAAAGGGGAAGCCAGGGAAAACAGCACAAGGCTGCCACACCAATGCCACACCCACCTCTTTCCCATGGCCACCTTTTGCCCCAACTGTAACAGAGTCCGTGGAAGCCACATTAGTCTGTGGCTTCCACGGACAGACAAACCCTGACAGTGGGACAGTCATCCTAGTTTTTGACCAATTGCCAATGAGATATTGAATTACCTCACAATTATCACAGTGCCTTGGTTATAAATTCCAACAATTCCCTGTTAATGCAGTGTCTAACAATGTCATGCTGTAAGGGGGCCTTAAAACTGCCCTTCCACTTCTGTTTTCGGCCGTCATTACCCAGAATTTGAATTCATACTCGTTCATAAATATATTCTTAGTGATCGCATTTCTTTCCCTAGCTATATCAGTTCCCCATCCTGTTACCCAATCTGCCTGACTTTCCTTTGTGCAGCCGTGAATAAAAATGCAACACATTTTGTTCACCCTGTGACCACATTTCCCTGATGGCGATTAGATAGAAATCACAAGTCACACAATGCATATATCTTTATTGCAGGTACATTGGGCATTCAAATGAAAAGCAACCTGTAATTTTTCCTTTAAGTTGCTTGTCAGAAACCTATTTACCGATGTACTATATTAGTTAAACGCAATCTCTTCCTGTTTCTTTCTGCTTGTCTTCAGCCATATTTCTGTTGTATTCCGATATTCCAAACTTTTTCTTTGGACTTGGGAATTGCCTTTCCCTCCTCATCAAGCCCTGCCCCTCCTCATCAAGTTCAGTTTAAAGCACTCTGCATAATCCTGGTCATATGATTGACCAGGGCACTGGCCCCAGCACTGTACCAGTGGAGCCGATCCCAATATAATAGCTGAATTCCCGCTGAGTAGTAGTGCCCACTGAATCATAGCCACTACATCTGACACTGATGTTTGATTCCGAAATCTTCCTGTACCCGGGTTGTATCACTCAGTATGTTTTCACTCTATGGGTCGAATTGCTGTCTGTCTGTGCCTCTTGCTTTTGGGGCTGACCTGAGGTCCTGAGCCAACTGAATTATCCACTCCAGAGAGACGCAGCAGCACATGTCAGGGATGGAAACTGGCTTGTCCAGATTTCTGTTGGATTCAGTACAATTCTACATGAGTAAACCTCACTGCATCGGTCTAATTTCTGAGTCTGCCTACATGTCTGTCTCCTGTAGGTAATCAGGATGTTCCAGCATAATCAGATTTCCCAACTCCTGTCTCGTCCATCACCTTATTGATTTTGGTTGATCAGCCAGAGAAATGGAGAGTGAGATCTGGAGCCTTCAATAAACCCTGTACCTGGTAAAGATCATGCACATGCACAGTAAACAGCACAGGATGGAGTTAGTGCACATCTATATTCAGACCCAAAATACATGACATATATATAGTGCTAGACAAGAAACAGCAAAATGCTAGGCTGCGTAACCACCATCTTGTTAGGCTCCTGCTTTCACCCCTGCTGTACTGGTCTTCACTGAGACAGCACAGGTGATCCCAGGCATCAAACCTGACCCATGCTGTATTACAGGATCGCTATAATACCCTCCAGTACATATCACTTTGCAACCTTCTCTAGTTCAAAGAATGCTCCCTATGTCTGTCAGCTTCTCCAATCCCTTTAACATAATACCTAAATTTCTCGAGCAAATACTATCTTTCTTTAACTCTATAAGCCTCAACAGTCCTGTCTATCTTTGCAAGTTCTTCCTACCAATATAAACCTCCATGTCTGTGTATTGTTCTCTAAGCCCTATATCCATCTCTACCAGGGTAATCTTCTCCAGCCCCTACAACCCTTCTCATCTGTGAAAAGTTCTTCAGTCCCTTGAGTTGTCCTGATCTGTATAATCCTTCCAGATCTGAAAAACCTCCCTATCTTTGCAGCAATGTCAAGCTCCTACGAATCTCACTATCTGTGTCACCTACCAAGGAACTCCCTACCTTAGTAACTTTCTCGAGCTATTAAAATCCTCATTGTCTGTGGATACCATCCAGTGCTAGCCTCTCTGTCATGTAATTTTGTCCCTACAATCCTAATGAACACTATAAACTCCAACTGTCTCTCAAACACACTCAATCTCTGCCAACTCTGCTGGTCGCTACTATCCTCTCTTTGTATGTAACCTTCTTCAATCAAGACAAATCTTTATATGTTTAACATCTTCCCCATGTGGCTATCTATTTCCATGACCTTCATCAGCTCCCGTTATTCCCCCTGTGACTGCCACGCTGTTGCATCCCTACATGCCTTCATTTCTCTGCAAAGTGTTCTCATTCTTAAAATCGTCCTTATACCTGTCACTAGTTCCAGCCTCCATAGCTCTCCCAGTCTCTGTAAACCCTCTTCCAGTTACTACAGCCCTCTGTATCACTAACTCTACCAGTCATTACAATGTTAGAGTATTGGGTGAAAGCAGGAACAGTGTACGGAGTTAGATGATCAGTTGTGATCATATTGAATAGTGGGGCAGACTCGTGTGGCCAAATGACTGACATCTGCTCCTCTTTCCTGTGTTTCTCTGTAAACTCATAGAGTTCATAACCTCTTTCCACCTCTTATTTCTAATCCTCATCCTTCAAATCCTAGATCACTACACATTCGTCAACCCTGCTTCAATAATCTCTAACCCTCCTAACTTCATTTTGTTGTGAAACGTTGCGAAACGCTGTAACATAATATCTTAAATTGTCTAAATCCCTCCCTATCTTTGTATGCTCCTCCCATTTCTCCAACTGTCGCTTTCTTTGGAACATCGTCCTGCACCTTGAAACCTTCTGATGGCTGAAACCTCTTCAGACACTGCAGTTTTTCTATTTTTGTTACTTTCCCCTCCTCTTAGAAACCTCCTTATCTGTATGATCTCCTGCAGTCTCTGAAGCCCTCCCTCACTCTAACTACCAACTGTTTCCACAACTCTCCGTACATGAACAAAGAGACTTTGGAGTGCAGGTTTATAGCACCTTGAAAGTCCAGTCACAGGTAGATAGAAGAGTGAAAAAAGCTTTGGTATGCTTTCCTTTATTGGACAGAGCATTAAGTATAGGTGCTGGGAGATCATGTTGCGGCTGTACAGGACATTGGTTAGGCCACTGTTGGAATACTGCATATAATTCTGGTCTCCTTTCTATTGGAAACTTGAAAGAGTTCAGAAAAGATTTGCAACGATGTTGCCAGGGTTGGAGGATTTGAGCTCGACGGAGAAATAGGCTACAGCTGTTTTCCGTGGAGCATCGGAGGCTGAGGGGGTGATGTTATAGAGGGTTATAAAATCATGAGGGGCATGGATAATATAAATAGACAAAGTCTCTTCCCTGGTGTGGGGGAGTCCAGAAATAGAGGGCATAGGTTTAGGGTGAGAGGGGAAAGATATAAAAGAAACCTAAGGGACAATCTTTTTCATGCAGATGGTGGTACGTGTATGAAATGAAGTGCCGGGGAAGTGGTGGAGGCTAGTGTAATTGCAACATTTAAAAGACACCTAGACGGGATAGGAATAGGAAGGATTTGGAGGGATATGGTCCGGATGCTGGCTGGCGGGATTAGATTGATTTGGGATATAGGGTCAGCATGGACAAATTGGACTGAAGGGCCTGTTTCCATGTTGTATCTCTATGACTCTTTGAGTGCATATTTCCCTTCCTACGGCTGTAAACAACACCGGCTGCAGCAATTCGTACTGGCTTTGTAACATTGGTCAGGTCCTTGCCACTTTGTGTAACAGTCTCACCACATCCAACATCTTCAACCTTTCCTGTTCCTCACTAGAGGAGCATTAGACCCCGACAGCTCTCCTTCTGCTAGGGCACTCCTTGCAATACACTTAAACTCACCGTCCATATTTTGGTCACCCTCTGTCTGCATCTAAAATACTAGATTTGTTAAGAATGGTTAGTTTTTTTTTATTTGTAGTCTTCTCAGCTTCTCTTATTCGAATTTGATCATTTACGACCTGAGCAATGCACAGGTAGGAATTTTCACCTTTTGTTCTCCCTGTAACCACGTCTCTCTGGTGACTAAATCGCATTTATCTATGTGTCACAAGTCCATCTATCTTATTGCAGATACTTTGTCCATTCAAAAAAGAATATTTTAATTTACATTTTAGCGCAATTTCCTATCACAAGCCCATTTGCTGAGGTGCAGTATTACTTAAATTCTGTCCCTTCCTGTTCCTTTCTGTTTGACTTTGACCAGTTCGCCATGCTGTTCCGATGCTACACCTTTTCTCTTTGAATTTGGAAATCTCATTTCACCTGAGCCCTGTCCCTGCATACTATCTGTCAGTTTAAAGCCTTGTCCATAAATTTACTGACATTGTTTCTCAGGACACTGATACCCGTATAGTTCCAATTATTTTTTATTCACTTGTGGGATATGGTTGCCTCTGCCTAGACAGCTTTTATTGTCAACCCCTCCCTCAGGAATCTTCTTCATTTTGTGCAATGCTTCCGAGCTGTGCATCCGTCTCCAGTCCCTATTGCTGTTCCTGTCTCTGTAAGCTCGACCAGATTCCATAGCCTCGTAGCTGTGTAAAATCCACAAGCTAAGGCTTCCTCTATCTGTTAATGGCTTCAGTCATTATAACCCTCCATATCTCTGTTAGTTCCTCCAGTCTGTGTGATCGTCTTTATGTCTGTAAATAGCAATGTTCCCGAAAACGCTGCCTGTCTGTGTAAGCCATTCCTGTCCTGACAAACATCCTTATCCGTGTAAACTGTTCCAGCCCTGCAAGTTTCCCTGAATTCCTGCTATCCCCACTGTTCTCCACATTTCTGTAACCAGTTGTGGCTGTCTAATGCACCCCATTTAAAAGAGAAACACATTTAATCACTGCAACTTTTCTAATCTGGATATTATAATCTAGATCAGGCAATTATTGTTGCCTCTGCAATCGCCTCCACTCCTTAAAACTGTTTCAATCTGTGTAACCACTTCAGACTCCATACCCATCAATTCCTGAAACTTCTTGTCACATCCATATTGATGTAAAATCCTCCCTTGCACAAAACCACCTCACCACAGTAAACTCCTCCTGTCCCTACAATACTCCAAACTCTGAAACGTTTTCAATTTTCTGTAATCATTTTTATTTATGTATTCTCCTTGATCACTATAGACCTTCAAAGCTCTTTTTTTTCACTGCAACCTTCTCACTTTCTGGTTAAATTGCAGGTGTGATATCTCTCCCTATTCCTGTAACCGACACTAGGCTCCACAGTCACCCTGGGGGTGGTTTCCAAGATAGGAAGGGTTGCAGAACCTGGGGCATATTACAGAGGTACAGAGTATTTCAGAAACGGGAGGATGGTGCAAATGTAGGAAAAGACATGGATCCTGCAGGATGTTAGAAATAGGAGAAACTGAACATTGCAAGATAGAAAGGATTGTGGAACGAGATGGAAGTTACAAGTTGAACCATGGATTTTCCTGATCAGATCATGAGATTCAATGACAAAATGCTTTGTATCTACAAATATATACTTCTGGGATCTTGCTGCTCTGATTCTGAAGCTCGTTACTAGAATGGCTGAGCACGGCCTCAGATTCCCAGTTGAGTTCATATCTGAATCTATTTGCCCAGTCTGTCTGTGTGCGTGATACTGATCTGGTAGAAAGTACTCTCCGTGCATTGGTGACCCCCAGATCCATATGAATGACCAGTACTCATCTCATCAAAGTCTTTGTTTGGAATATTTTGACACAACTTGCAAAAAGCAAGAATTGGTTTCCATTGGAAGTAAATAAAACTGTAGCATTGACCCTGAGTTAAGCAAACCCGTTTCTTGCATTCTATTGTTCTCTGCATGGTGTCATTAATTGTATTGTCTCATCAGAGTATCTGGGTGCAGTTTTCTTTTTGCTTGGTCCAGTTAGTCATCGATTGAATTGAATAGGTCATACCTTAAGATCCCTGCTTGACGAGAATAGTTCTGGACAGATCCTATTCAATGGATCTCATTGACTGGTTCAGAGGTTAGTACACTTGGACCTGAGGACCAGGAGCTAGGCACCCTCATGTGCATCGTATGTGGGCTTGCGGACTGAGTAAATGACACATATGGATTGCAGGATCTTCCTGTTCTGTGTGACCTTATGCCTAGGAGTATATCCCTGACAGTGTTCAGTTCTCCAGTACGCCCTCACTGTCAACGCCTACAGCTGTTGAACATCTCCGTCTACTCCCCCACCCCCCCACCCCGCAACCACCTCCAGCCCTAACAACCCGGCCTTAGTCTGTTAAATCCTGCAGTTCCAAATGACCTCACTCCTTGTTCTCCCATCAAATTGCCAAGAGCTGTGTAAAAGCTAATATGAAGTAGGAATGGATCATTCAGAACAATGAATCTTCTCTTCTCTGTCTTATATTGGAAACCTCATTTTCTAAACTGATCTTCTGTAATCACTACAATTCTCGTTTTCTATCTCCAGATCTTCCAATCCTCCTGATCGATAGCTGGTTATTGATTCCTTGCAGCATTTTGTTTTGCTTGTACAAAACTCCAACCCTGCAATGCATTCTGTCCCTGTAACCTGCTCGAGTATGACGGCCTCCTGTCATTGCAATACCTTCAAGCATTTGCAATTATCTTGTCTCTTTAATCTCCTCCGTTTAACTGATGGGATTGTCGCAAAACTGCCTTCATAGCCCTCACTAACTCGCTGAATTCCTACATCCCGACTATCCTCAACTACCACCCCAAAATATGGAATCCCCAGTCCCTACAATCCTCCCTATCTCTGTACCTCCTACAGCTCAACTACCGCCCTGTGTGTAATCTTTAGACCACACAACCCTCCCAATGCCTATGAACCCCTGCAACTCCTACTACCGCCCGTATCTGTGAACTCTCCAGTCCTTATAATCCTCCCTACCTTCAAAAACTACTACAGCGCCAACTCTACCCTGTCTGTGTAATCTACAGTCCGTACAATCCTCTCTGCCTCTGTAACTCCTTCGGTACTGATAACCCTGTACACCACGTGACAAGTTTAATCCCTACAACCCACCTGATCTCCATCCATCTTCACTGATCTCTAACCTCGCCATTTCTGTACTATCTTCCAGTCTGAACAGCATTCTCTTTCTCTCTAAGGTATTCTTGTGCTGACAATCCTCCCCATCTGTGTAATATCTGCCTTTCATCAGAACGCTTTCTATTTCTATGCCTATTGAACCTCCAACCCTCGCTTTCTGGGTCGTCGCCTCGACACCCTCACGCCAATGCTTTATGTGCAAACTCCTTTAGGCCTGTACATTCTCACTTCCTAACATTCTCCTGCCCGTACTGTCCACCCATTATCCTGTAATATTCTGCAAATGCAACACTAATCACATAACTCTGATTCCCTTACTGATTAAAAGTCTGACCATCTCCGCAATAAACATTAGGCCGCACCAGCCCTCTGTGGTGAAGGATTTTCAGATTCTCTACCCCCTTAGCGAAGAAAGTCCTCCTTATCCGTAACATTTACCCTGTAAACCTCTTATCCACCACCACCAAAACCAGCACATGCTTCCTGAGGTACGGGGTCAAAAACAACTCTCAATATTCCTAATGCAGTCTGACCAGAACCCTATTGAGCCTCTGCAGTACATTTCTGCTCTTGCGCCCTAGCACTCTTGAAATGAATGCCTGAAGAAGTGTTTACCAGAAGAGAATCCTGAACTAGATCTCTTCAGTCCCTTTGTGTTTCGGATCTTACCCCATTTTGAAAATATTCAGCACTGCTAAGCTTCTTACTGAAGTCCATAACCTCACATTTTCCAGCATTTTATTCCATCCACTACTTCCTTGCTCACTCTCCGATCCTGTCCTTCTGCAGTCTTCCCTCTTCCTAATCACAACCTGTCCCTCCATCTCTATTTGCGGATGGTAATATCGTAGCAACAATGCCTTCAGTTTCTTCATCCAAACTGTTAATTGTCCCAAAGCTGACCCCTGTGGAATTCCACGCGTCACAAGCTTCCTGAAAAAGACTGCTTTATACCCATTGTCTGTCTTCTCCACCAAACAATCCTCTATCAATCCTATTATGAAAGTGAAATTTCATTACACAAACCCTGTTGGATTCAGTTTGTTTTGTCTGGCTGTAGACAGCAGAATACTTAAAGGGGAGAAATGGTTTATAGTAATTTTCAGAAACATTTCAGCAAGGTCCCACTGAAGATTTTGATAAACAAGATTGGAATATGTCGGATTGGAGGGAATGTACTTGCATAGATTGAAAATTCTTCAACAGACAGAAAACTGAGTGGGAATAATTGAATTTGTGCTCGAGCCACAACTATTCACAAAATAGATCGATGCTTCTGATGGATGGACAAATCCAGTGCCATCGAGCTGCTGTACATGAATGGTGAGCATATGTGTGCAATGTCAGAGGACGTGCTCTCCAGACTATTTTCAGCACCTTTACAGGGCCATACGAGAGCATGGTTGTCAGCCTGAACATCCACAAGATAAAGGCCCTCCAGCAACCTGGCATGGCATTGCAAAGTGAACACCTAATCACCAAGGTCCACAGCGTGGCATTCAACCTTCCAATCCCTAGGGAATGTCCTGTCGACAAAAGCAGATATTGATGAAGAGATGCAGCACTGCCTCCATTGTGATTGCACAGCCTTGGGCCGTCTGAGGGAAAAGGTGTTTGAGGTCAACAACATCAGATCAGACGCCAAACGCATGACATACGGCGCTGTGATGGTTCCCACTCTCCTATATGGCTCTGAAACATGGACTGTCTACAGCAGTGCTGGAGCAGTCCCACCAACGCTGTCTGTGCAAGATTCTGCGAATCCACTGGGAAGACAGGCGGACCAAAACTAGCATCCTCGACCAGGCTAACATCCCCAGCATAGACACACTGAATCTGTTGATCAGCTGTGATAAGCTAGGCACGTCGTCTGCATGACAGACACAAGACTCCCTGAGCAGGTGCTCTACTCCCAGCTCCAAAACAGCAAGCGAGCCCCAGGTCGACAGAGGAAGTGCTTCAGAGATGCCCTGAAGGCCTCACTGGTGACGTGAAGCATTCGCACAGACACCTGGAATCTCTGGGCCAAGACCGTCCAAAGTTGAGTAGCAGCATTGCGAAGGAGTCGAGCACAACGAGGCTTGTGCTGAGAAAAAGCAAAATCCAGGCGTAAACAGCACAAGGAGCAGGCTGCCTCAACAATGCCTTAACCAGCCCTTGCCCACGGGCACATTTTGTTCCAAGTGTAACAGAGTCTGTGGAAGCCACATCGGTCTGTGCAGCCACCTACAGATTCAGGTTAAGAGTTCAGAGAGAGTCATCCTCACCTGTCACCCACCATCAATGAGATGATGAGATAGGAAGATTAGAACTCCTCACAATGATCCCAGTGCCGTTGTTACAAAGTCCAATAATTCCCTTTTTAATGCAGTGTCTGATAATATACTGATGCTGGTGTGCCTTAAAACTACCCTTCCACTTCTGTTTTCTGACACTTGTTACGCAGAATTTGCATTCGCACTCACTCACCATCTGAGGCCCAATACTTTCGTGGTAATCGCATTGTTATCTCCAACTACGAGAGTTCCCACCCAGCTTTCCACTCTGCCTGACTTTCCACCATGTTATGTAGCCATGAATATTGATGCCCCATCCTGTGACCACATCTCCCTGTTTGCGCTTAGATTGACATTATTCACTTTTCTGTCACAAGTGTACATATATAATTGCAGATTCTTTGTGCATTCAAATAAAGAAACTGCCAATTTCTTTTTTAACCGCAATTTCCTGTCACAAGTTTATTTACTGATGTGTCATTTTAGTTAAACTCAGTCCTTTCTTGTTACTTCCTGCTTGTCAGCAGCTACATCTCCATGCTTTTTCAACATTTCAAACTTTTTATTTGTATTTGGAAGTTGCCTTTCACCTGACCCCTGTCTCTCCTCATCTATGTCACGTCAAAGCACTCTGCATAATCCTGACTCGGACACTGGACCCAACACAGTACCAGAGGAGCCCATCCCACTATAGCAGCTGGCTCCTCCCTGAGTACTGGTAGCAGTGTGCAATGAATCGTACCCACTTCTCCTGACGCCATTGCTTGACTCTGAAATCTTTCTGCATTTTGCTGATATCACTCAAGATTTCTCCATGTGGTAACCCTTATTGTGAAGATAACATTGCTGTCTCTGTCAGCGCCTCGCACTCTTGCAGCTGGTCTGAGGTCCTGATCCAACATAATTTTCCAGTCGAGATAAACATAGCAGCACAGGCCACGGATAGAGACTGGGATTTTCCTGACCTTTCTAAGGCTCAGTGCCATTATATATGTATAATCCTCACTGTGTCAGTTTAACTTCTTTGTCTCCTGCAGGTACTCAAATATGGGAATCAGTGCTATAGATCTGAGGGGGGGGGGATGTAGTTGTAGATGGTGTAGTGATAGGATGTAGTGAATCTATCGCGAAGGTTTCTCACATGATAAAACAAAGGGATCGGTTAAAGTGTGCCTGATTTAACACTAGGAGTGTCAGAAATGAGAGTGACGAACTTAGAGCATGGATCAGTACTTGGGGCTATGATGTCGTGACCATAATGGATACGTGGGTGTCACAGGGACAGGAATGATTGTTAGATGTTCCAGGGTTTGGAACGTTTAGAAAAAAACAGAGAGGGTGGAAAAACAGGAGGGGGTATAGCATTGCATATCAGAGAGTGCATCACAGCTACAGAAACGAAGGTTGTTGAGGAAGGTTTGTCTTCTGAGTCAGTATGGGTGGAAGTTAGGAAAAACAAGGGAGCAGCCACCTCATTGGGGGTTTTCTACAGACCCCTTAATAGCAGCAGAGAGATTGAAGAACTGGTCGGCCAGTAGTATTTGAAAAAAATGTAGATGTAGCAGGGTTGTTGTTAAGGGTGACTTCAACATTCCCAATATCGATTGGAACCTCCTTCGTGCAGATGGTTTGGATGGAGCCGTTTTTGTCAAATGTGTCCAGGAGGGTTTTCTTACACATTATGGAGACAGGCCGACGAGGGGAGAGGTCATTTTGGATTTGGTGCTCGGCAATGAGCCAGGACAGGTGTCAGATCTCGCGGTGGGAGAACACTTCAGTGACAGTGACCACAACTGCTTTACATTTACCATAGTCTTTGGGAGGGAAAGGAGCAGTTTCCAAGGGAAAATATTTAATTGGGGAAAAGGAAATTATGACGCTATCAGACAGGAGTTGGGAAGTACAGACAGGGAGCAATTGTTTCACAGAAAGGGCACAGCAGACATGTGGAGACTGTTTAAGGAGCAGTTGTGGCACGAATTTGTTCTTCTGGGACAGGTAAGAAGGGCTAAGATTAAGGAACCTTGGATAACGAGAACAGAGGTTCTCGTCAAAAGGAAGAAGGCAGCTTGTGTAAGCTGGAGGAAAACAGGATCTAGCAAAGCTTTAGAGGATTACAGCATTGCTAGCAAGGAGCTCAGAAATGGACTGAAGAGAGCCAGGAGGGGGCACAAGAAAGGCTTGGCAAGAAGAATCAGGGAAAACACAAAGGCATTTTACTCATACGTGAGGAATAAGAGAATGATCAGGGAGAAGGTAGGGCCGATCAGGGATAGCGCAGGGAATTTGTGCATGGAGTCTGAGCAGACAGGGGAAGCCCTAAGTGAGTTTTTTGCTTCGGTTTTCACTCAGGAAAGGGACCTTTTTGTGAATGAGAACTTTGAGGAGCTGGGATCTGGCTTGAACAGATCAAAATTGATGAAGTGGATGTACTGGAAACTTTGGCAAACAATAAGATTGATAAGTCCCCAGGTCTAGACCAGATTCATCGTAGGTTGCTCCGGGAAGCGAGCAAGGAGGTTACTAAGCCACTGGCGAAGATCTTTGCTTCCTCTCTCTCCACGGGAGTCGTACCAGAGGATTGTAGGGAGGCGAATGTTGCTCCCCTTTTCAAGAAAGGTAATAGGGAAATCCCTGGCAATTACAGACCAGTCAATCTTACGTCTGTGGTCAACAAGGTTTTGGAAAGAATTCTGAGGAATAGTATTTATAACTATTTGGAAAAGCATAGCATAACTAAATGCATGTCCCTACTATGCATGTCAGTTTCTGAAGATGACTCCCTCTCTCTGATCTCCGAATCTCTACCAGTCTCTCTATAATCCATAAACTTCTCCTGCTCCACAAACATCCGCACCTCTCCTAGCTCTTCCAGATCCATCAAGTTTCAAATTCTTCCATACACTAACACCTGTAACACTTGTTCCATGTATTTTACAACGGTGCCGAAAAAAATTCCTCTGTCTGTAAAATGCTCCAATTCCTCCACATAAACTCCTGCATGCCCTAAAGCCCTCCCTGTTTGTGTGACGTCTTCCAGTGCTAATTACTTTCCCAAAGTTTGGAGCTCCTGCAACCTTCCCTAGTTGAGTGATCCCCTCAAGTACCTGCAGAATTCCTGACACGCAGCACCCGCTCCAATTCTTGTGACTCTCCAGTTCATACAAGCCTCACTTTCAATAATAACTCATCCAGTCTCTCCATCCATCTACTTATATCCATATCCTTCTCTAGCACTTTCTCTCCAGTCTATGTAAAGTTAATTCTCTCCTTCAACCCTCTCTACTCCCTATGTATGTTACTGTCTCTGGCCTGGAAAAGCTGCCAGAATCCACAGCCTTCCTGTCTATGTAACTTCCAGAAAATACAAGCATTCGTATGCTTGTAAACGTCTTCAGTCACTAAATTCCGGCATATCTCTTTTAGTTCCTCCAGTTTTCCCGGAAAAAGCTGCTCTCTGCATGCCCCTCTCTGCCCGCTTGCCTCTTCTGACACCCATCCCTAACTGTAAAATCTAATCCGGCCTGTGGTACCTCTGTAATTTCCTTCAATCCCTGAAGCATTTTCTCCCACTGACATTCTCGACTGATGGAAACTATGCTTTATTCTGTAACATCCTCGAGCCCCTAACGCCTCCCTATCCCTGTGACCTCTATCCAACTCTTGAAACCTCCATAATCACTGATATACTCTCGGGATTTGAAACAAGGCAGATGGAATGACAGCATTAACAGAAGTGAACAGGTATGACTGATTTATCATTACGGAGATGTGGATGGAGAACGATCATGGCTGGGAAGCGAATATTAAAGAGCTTTCAGGATTTGAGAATGACATGGAAAAAGGCAAACAAGGTCCAATTGTGTTGTGACGAAAGGATGCGGGCAGTGCATTCGGGTGACAGCCACGTGCATTGGAAAATCAAAATCGTTTTGTATTTTGCTCCTTCCAGTCTGTAAGAATCTGCATTTCAATTTACTTTTTGGCAGGGGGTGTGTTGGTGGGATGTTACTGTATTGGAAATGTTCATTAGTCACAGTTACTGTGTTAGGTCGGTTATGTCTTCCAATAGTTAAGGTATTCTAAATCCATTTTTTTTCTTCTATTCGTGTTTCAACTGTTGATTAGATTAGATTACATTACATTACAGTGTGGAAACAGGCCCTTTAGCCCAACAAGTCCACACCGACCCGCCGAAGCGCAACCCACCCATACCCCTACATTTACCCCTTACCTAACACTACGGGCAATTTAGCATGGCCAATTCACCTGACCTGCACATCTTTAGACTGTGGGAGGAAACCGGAGCACCCGGAGGAAACCCACGCAGACACGGGGAGAACGTGCCAACTCCACACAGTCAGTCGCCTGAGGCGGGTAATTGAACCAGGGTCTCCAGCGCTGTGTGGCAGCAGTGCTAACCACTGTGCGACCGTGCCGCCCACCTGTTGTGTTTGAATAAATTTTGTTTTGCTTAAAGCCGAGTTGTTTGACCAGCTGCATCACCCCAAGAATATCCACTTCACATCTGTCTGTAAAATAAGGAAAAGTAAGAGTCTTGTCTACTTTCTTAATATATTTGGAGGGGGTCTGTCTTCGTCCATAACATTATCCTTCTGAATTCTATAATTCTGGAAATTCTGTTGCTGCAAAATGGCAATCTTATAACCATGCCTCACATCCAAATTATTTGTACAAATGATGAAAAGCAGTGGACTCAACGCTGATTCTTGTGGCACCCTGCTGATCACAGGCCTCTAGACTGTAAAGCCACACTCTAACATCACCCTCTGTCTTCTACCTCCAGAACACTCCATGACTGGCATTTCTCAGAATGTTCTCCACCAGATATTCCTCGGAGTATTATCTAACGGGTATTCCCCACAATATTCTATACCTGATATTCTCCAGAACATTCTTTAACCAACATTCCCTGGAACACTCTATAACCAGCATTCCCCAGAAGATTCTATAACTGACATTTCCTGGAACATTTCGTACCCAACATTCCCCAGAACATCATATACCTGACAGTCCTTGGAACATTCCATACTCGACATTCTCCAGAACATTCTATACCCAACATTCCCAAAACATTCTACATCCGACCTTCCTCGGAACATTACACATCTGACATTCTCAAAAACAGTCTATAACTGAGGTTCCCTGGAATGTTCTATACCAGACATTTCCCGAAACATTCTGTACCTAACAGTCTCTGGAACGTTCTGTAGCCGAATTCCTCAAAATATTCTACAATTGATATTATATGTGAACTGAACAAACAATAAGATTCCGAGGGAGGAGATCCCGTTCCAGGAAGAAGGAGACACTGTTTCGAAGTCCCCTCAGGCAGTTAACAAGGTTAATATGTTTTCACTGCGTTTACATTTTTTTAAGACAGAGGATCGGCCACAATTGAGATTAAAAGACAGAAATTTCCAACCTCCATTTGTCTTCAAAGAATGGGAGAGAATCCTTCAGGACGGCAATGTTTTCTCCCTCTCTGCATTAGGAACTGTAATGAAGTGACCCGTGTCTGCTCTCGAGTGATCGAGTGTGTGGGAATGTTCTAGAAACCATCTGTTCTCATGGATGTGTCTGTGTGTTTGGGGAGGGAGGGGTTGTTGTTGTTACGTCATAGTTTGCAAGTAATTCAGAAATTACCATTTGTTTCTTCTCCTCCAGTTATTCCAATAAATCTCTGAGTACAGTGACGTATTTGAAAATCTCACACTATCCTCAGTCAAACTGGCAACTTTGCCTCCAGGCTGATGTATAATGCGTTTGTTTTCCTTCTTCGCAGTTAATGTAGTGATGATCTACATCCTGCGTTCTAAAGACTGTGGATTGTCTCCATGTGTCAGACTTTACCTGGGGGCCATTGCAGTAAGGGATCTGCTGGTCATTATCCTCGACCAGATATTGAGACACATTGCCATTGTTTTTGATGAACAGTTTTATTTTCTGAGGTCCGTCCCTGTGTGTGACTCCCATGCCGTCGTGCTTTATGCAGCCACTGATTGTTCTGTCTGATTCACTGTCATTTTCACCTTTGAATGGTTTGTGGCGATTTGTTGCCAGAAGCTGAAAAGCAAATGTTGCAGTGAGAAAACAGCTGCTGTGGTTCTGGGAACAGTGACTGTGCTGAGCTGTTTAAATAACATTCTCTGATATTTTATGCTGTCAGCGGTGGAACGCCCCCTGGGTTTGTGAGGTAATGGACAATGTTTATCTCTCCCCACATCTGGATCACAATCGAGTTCTTCCATTACATTCTAACCCCGGCTCTGCCAATTTCCGGATTCTGCTGCTCAATGTTTTCACCGTCAGACACATTTTATGGAGTCTGCAGGACATGAGCATGATCGTAGGGGACTGCATTCAGTGAGCATTACAGTGGGGGACTATGCGGGGTAGTAAGGCTGGCAGTTGAGGAGTGTGTGGGAAGTGATTATGACATCAGGGGAGTAAGGGTGAAGCTGCGGGTTGAGGGTGATAGTGAGAGAGTGTGGGGAACTCTGATAGAGAGAGGCAGATGGAGGATATCAGTTTCAGATAGCGAGACTTACAGTGACGGACTGGGAGAGACTGTGGGCAAGTGACTGTGAGGGGGTCAGGGTGACAGTAGGAAAATACTAAGATGGAGTGAGAGACTGAGACGGAATGCTTGGGACTGAGAGGGACTGACTGTAATAGTGTGGCACTGAATGGAAGGAAGCTAGTGGGAGTCATCAGTTGGGAGAGAAAGCGTAACAGAGTGAGCAAGATGGAAGGGAGGATGTGAGGGAGACCAAGAGCAAGGAGCAAAGGAGCTAGACTCGGAGGGAGGGAGAGGATGTGAGTGAAACTGAGAAGGGACTGAGAAGCAGGGACGGAATGAACAAGACTGAGAGGGAGGTGGGAAGTGAGTGAGACCGAGAGGTAGTGATGGAGTCAGGGAGTGCACAAGGCCAGGAGGGAGGGAGTGAGAGTGAGAGGGAGGGCGGGAGGGAGTGGGACTGGGTGGAGCGAGCGAATCTGTGATGGAGGGTGTGGCGGAGGTGCTAGTGAGATAAGAAGAGAGGGAGCAATTGAGACCAGGAAGGAAGATGTGGAGGGGTTGGAGGGAGCGAGCGAGACTGTGGAGAAAGAGAGTGCAACCAGGACAGAGAGATTGAGACAGTGAGTGAGTCCGAGAGGGAGGGAAGATGCGAAGACCAGGAGGGATAAAGGGTGCAATCAAGACTGGGAGAGGGAGAGCGAGTGAGCCTGTGAGGGAAGTGGTGGGGTGTGCCAGTGAGAAAGGGATGGAGGGAGGAAGTGAGTGAGACTGGGAGGGAGGGAGTGAGTGAGACTGAGAGGGAGTGCGTGAGCAAAACTGGGAGCGAGACCAGGAGGGAGGAAGGAAGGGATTGAGTGAGACTCAGAGAGAGGAAGGGAGGGAGGCAGCGAGACAGGGATGGAGGGTGAGAGGCAGCAACCCAGACCAAGGAGAATGATGGGAGTGAGTGAGACCGGAAGAGATAGAGTGAGACTGGGACAGAGGAAGGTGGAAAGTGTGACCAAGATTGAAGAGGAAGCAAGGGACTCCAGGACAAAGGAAGGGAGGGTGCAAGACCAAAAAGAAAGGAAGGAGTGAGTGAGTGTCACGACATAGCGTGAACACTTCTGTTAATTAAACCTAACACCCAGAGAAGCTCACCTTGCATCATAATCTGTTAAAATGTGAGCAGAGGTCTCCTAAATTCTATTATTTAGAGATAATAATATCAAAATTATTATTTAACTCTAAAAGTGAACAATAAACAACAACTACTGACAACTCTAACCATTCGTTTTGTCTTAACTGCTTATTATCTGTCTCTATCCGGGTGCTCCGGTTTCCTCCCACAGTCCAAAGATGTGCAGGTCAGGTGAATTGGCCACGCTAAATTGCCCGTAGTGCTAGGTAAGGGGTAAATGTAGGGGTATGGGTGGGTTACGCTTCGGCGGGTCGGTGTGGAATGGTGGGCCGAAGGGCCTGTTTCCACACTATAAAGTAATCTAATCTAATCTAAACTCTATAGAAATATACTGTTGCAATAAGACTCTTATTAAAATTACATTAGCTTAATTTAAAACCATACAGCAGCTTCAATGTCTGTTTTTCTTTCCAGCTGAGATCTCCCTGGGTCATCTTCTTTCTTTTTACTGTGAAGATGCTTCATATGAAAAGGTATCTTTGATGGAGAGTGTTTTAAGGTCTTGAAATTCTCTCTGAATGGCAATTACATTGTCAGATTTTCAAAATGCCTGCACTTTTTTCATATCCCCAACATTGGATTGTCTTATTGGTTCGAGGCTGGCAAAACAATAAATTCAAAATCGATTTGGGTTTTAGTATCCTGAGAATAATTTAAACTGATTTGACAACAATTCAAGTTTAACCAAACAGCAAGCAAAACTCAGGTATCCATATTTTCAATTTTCCAGTACACTGGAAACTGCTCTTGTCAGCTCTCAGTGTAGAATGGAATTCACTGTCCCTTACAGTGACAGTACACACCTTCAACTTCATAACACCTCGCCCCTTTAGAAAAAAATAAACAATCGTAACTAAAAGGTAGCTTCGTTCCTTTTTTAATTCTTAATCCCATTGCAATGAAATACATAGATTATTAATCTAAATTCATATTAATTTCTGCTTAAAACATTGGAATGTGCTCAATCGTATCTGTACTTTTTCTGTTAAATCCGCGATAACATATCTGCTATCACATTTTTATGATCCACAACATGCACGATTTGTGAATTAAAAGTCTGTAACATAAGATTCCAATAAAATAGTCTCTTATTTTTGTCTTTAAGTCGTTCCAAGAACGTAAGAGGATTGTGGGCAATGTACATAACTATCTCCAACTCATTGCTCATCATATAAACATTAAGATGTTGTAAGAACAGTACCAAACTCAATAATTATTTTTCGATGGTAGAGTATTTTCTCTGGTGGTTGTCGAGTTTCCTTGAAAAGTAACGAATTGGTCATTCAATTCCATCATCATTTTCCTGTAGCAGTACAGCTCCGACTTTATATCGCTAGCATCAATTGAAATTTCCAGTTCCCTCTCTCTATTATAGTAAGGTTTCAACATGTTCACGTGACATTCGTAATACTTTTTTGTCCTATCCAGCACCTTCACGAGAGAGTTTACTTGATATACATTTTTCTTAATTTGATAGGGATCAGTAAACCTGGCTTTGAAGGGATCTCCTGTCACTGATTACAATACGAATATGTCATCCCACGGGATAACGTCCTAATGTTAAGAGTTTTTATCTGCCACCTGCTCCATTCTATGTTGTGCCCTTTTCAGGTGCTTTTTAGCTAACTCACCTACCCGACTTAATCTCTCCTTCACCTCCAATATGTAATCCAAGTGTGTGATCTCCAATTTCGATCATCTCAATTTCTATGTAATTAATTTCAAAGGCCCTCTCATTTCATGTCTGAATATTAACTCAAACGGAGTAAACCGAGTAGTTTTTTTTTGGTGCATCTCTAATGGCAAACAATACGAATGAGATATCTTTATCCCAATCATTTGGGTAATTCCGACAGTACGCGCTTAACGTGGTATTTATGATCGGATGCCATCTTTCTAAAGATCCCTGGGATTCAGGATAGTACGCATTTGACTTACAGTGCCATGTGCCTAAGCTATTTATGACTTCTTTAAATAGCCGAGCTGTAAAATTAGAACTTGGTCCGACTGAATCTCTCCAGGTAGCCTAAACCACGTGAAGAAAGCTATTGACTCCTCCACCACCTTTTCGACCTTAATACACCATAATGAAATTGCCTCCGGAGATCTGGTCGGCACACCCATTATGGATAGCAATTATTAGTTCCAACTTCTAATTTCAGGGAGGAGATCTACACAATCATTTATAACATGCATGAATGCAGGAATTGGCAACAAAAAAGTTCTGGTTTTATTATTCCATCTGTGGCTTCCCTACCATTTGTATACCATCCATGACAAAATTTACCCACATCTTTGTGCAGTTCAGGTTAATAGAAATGTTTTTGTCCCTCAGCCTGAGTCTTCCTTACACCTATGTGACCTCCTATTACTAATTCATGTGCTACCCGTAGCGTCCTGACTGAATACAACTGGCAACACAGTCTTCCATCCATTTCTCCTCTGCACTAACCCGCTTTGGTTTCCATTTTCATTTTAGGATTCTAAGTTTAAGATAATAATGCTTAGGCATACTTTCTGATTTATTTTCTGAGAATGCATCAACATATGTATCTCCTATTGTCTCGTCATTCTGTTGTAAGTCCATTAACCTTTCAGGACTAAATAGCTTTGCCTAATCACCTTCCTGTGCAGGTTTTCCTTGCACAATTACCTCAAACAGGGAGTCCGCTAAATGAAGTCCTTCCCCTTTCTCTTTAGTTTTTGCTTCGTGCTGCAACTTATGATAGTGGGATCTTCTTACTACACAGTCTGGAAATATTCCAGGGCATTTCTCTTTTAAGTCCCCTGTTTCCTGATCTCCCTTTGGCTTCTTCACAACAACGGGGCCACTCCCCTCTTGGATCCTGCGAAATCGTTCCCAAAAACAAACTATTCTTGGAACAGACACGCTGTCAATCACTTCCACTGTTACTTTCCCAGTCTTGAGGTGGCACTCCAACTTGATCTTACACAGGGGAACACTACTCTTTTAGTCAATCTCGCCCACGAGTTAGAACAAGTGCAAATATGTTTATCTCGTACTATTAGAGACTTTACAGATCCCATATCACTCAAAATTATAACTTCTTTCCCTTCTCCCTTTGTTCTTTCTGAGTAAACTTTACTCATAGAAGTGAAGTCTGTACAGAGATCCGGCACTAACTCCTTACGGCACGGTGGCACAGTGGTTAGCACTGCTGCCTCACAGCGCCAGAGACCCGGGTTCAATTCCCGACTCAGGCGACTGACTGTGTGGAGTTTGCACATTCTCCCCGTGTCTGCGTGGGTTTCCTCCGGGTGCTCCGGTTTCCTCCCACAGTCCAAAGATGTGCAGGTCAGGTGAATTGGCCGTGCTAAATTGCCTGGAGTGTTAGGTAAAGGGGTAAATGTATGGGAATGGGTGGGTTACGCTTCGGCGGGTCGGTGTGGACTTGTTGGGCCGAAGGGCCTGTTTCCACACTGTAAGTAATCTCATCTTACCTAGCCCTGCCTAGGCTGTGCATTCAATTGTCAAGATGTAGAGGTATACTGTATCTTTAAGAGAGTTGTAAAGCTGGCAAGGACTGACAAAGCACAGAGAGTAACAAGGTAACAATGTAACATTTGGTCGAAACAGGTAACAGCAGATGGGATGCCATGAAACAAAAACAAATCCAAATTTGGGCAATCAGTTTAAATTATGCCCCAAGACACCAGAGTCCAATCAAATTTGAATTTAGTATTTTGATAATATTAAAACCAGTGAAACGATCTGATGTTTGGGGGTATAACACCTGACATTTTAAACAGTTAGGTAGGGAACTGCCAAACACCAAAGAATGTAGACTGCTAGCTGAAGAGCTGTCTGAAAGGTACCTGTCTGTGGGAAGTGCAGATCAGAAGATCGAGGCGAATCTAGATAGAATCGACAGAGGAAAATCTACATAGGAGAATCAGTAAAGCTGCCTGGTTTTGAAACATGATTTTTTTTTTTCTGTAGATCCTAGTCGGAGTTTTTTTTGTAGTGTGGGAGGTAAAAGATAGGTTTTAAGACAAAGGAGTTGTAAATACATTTTGGTTTTAATATTCTCTGTGGTACTTAAAGAATAAAGTTATTAATTTTTACTTTTGTGACCTTTGGGACAGTTCTTTGCCTCTTGACTTTTAACAGATTACAGCACCGGGAGAATGTTTCCTGTGTTGCTTGTTTAAACTAGCAGATTGGTGTGTAGTAACAACTCTCCTGCAGCTCCTCGACTTCTCTTGGTGGGTCTCCTCTACTACTTGCTCTAATGCCACTGGCTTAGCCTCTTTTACCACATGTTTTCCCACCATGCCTTCTGCTCTGCTGCATCTACAATTCCAACTGCAAGTCAGCTTCGAGTCTCGCTGCCAATTTACATTCCCCTATTCTGTTTTGATCACTCACATGTTCTCTGGCGTTGCGACCGCCAGGTAATGGTAGTCCATAAGCTGCAGTTGAGATTTTTTAATGTCCTATTCTGCACATTGGCCTCACAGGTTCACTGTTGCGCCTGGAAGAGAGTAGAAAGTAGGAGTAGGATTAGAAGGGTCAGAGGATGTTACGTTATTGAGAGCGCTGTGGGGGATGAAACAAGTGATCTGGAGAACTAGGGAGAGCCGCACAGCTGAATGAGTTTTCTGGAAGACACAAGGAGACACTGAAGAAGACAAAAGAAATGAAGAGATGATGGCTTGTTCGTGCTGGAGCTTTGTAGAGTCTAAATGGCTTTTTGTGAGCTGCTAACAGAGGTATGAACACTTGAACAAAATGCAAAGTGATAACCAGTGAGTATTGTAGGTCCTGGAGTTTATTGGATGTTTCATCTTTAAAAGACTTGCAGTGACTATAGGGAGTAAAGGTTTTGAGAACACTGTGGAGGCTGCTGGTGTTCAAGGGCCCTCAGGACTTGAAGAGGTACTGACAATGGGAGCACTGGTCAGCAATTAATTAGATGGTCAAAATAGGACATTGTAGGCACTGGAAGCTGTAACACAGATAAGGAAGGTGAAAAGTGGCAATTTAACGCATGCAGTCACTGCAATTCATAGAGATTTAAGCACGGCAACATATGCTACAATTGGGTAAAATGGTGGAGAATTACTGATACTGAGTGATTTCAAAGGAATTTTAAACATGTCTAAGTAGGTTTGGGAGATCAATAACGCAGAAGGGAATGAAGGACATGGGATATTGTGAGGAACTATTGAAACTGTAGATAAAGGAAGATGTCACATGTACAGTGAGAGTGGCATTTTCTGCATGCAGTTATGGACATGAGAAGTGTTGCACCGACTGCTGGACACTACACAGATAACAACGTTTTGAAGGCTGGTAAGTTGGCCCAAGAAGGCAACTCATCACCACCTTCTCAGGGACAACTCAAAATCAACACTAAATGCTGGCCACATCCCATGAACAAATAAAAAAGATTTCCAAGCAAAACTGAGGTCACTCAGAAAGGCTCTTTCAAGAGCACTTCACGAACTTGTAACAACTATAATCTGGAAAGACAGGAGCTACAGGTGCACGGGAACACGGGAACAATAAGTCACCTCCAAGCCATGCTCCATTCTCCCAGCACTGTGACTGCCCCTGCACCCAAAGGATTGCTGTGATCAGGAAGGCAGCTCTCCACGAATTTCTCCAGGCAATTAGAGGTGGGAACTAACTGATGGCCTGACCACTGTTGGCCACATCCCATAAATATTTTTTTTTGAAAGAGAAACTCACATGTTCATGTCCTCTTTGCTTCCTTCTTGCATTACACAGTCTTATCCAGTTTTGAGTCATCAACTGGCATGGAAATAATAGATTTTGTCCATGTATCAAACTTAGAGAACCAATTGGTGATTAGTTATTGGTAAAGTAACAAATCCATTTATTACCATTTAGTTTTCAGTCTGTTGAAGAATTCTCAATCCATGCCAATACATTAGCTCCAATCGTAGGGTGGTAAAGTGGGGATAGATGAAGGCTGGTAGAGGGCATGACCTGATTGGTCAATGGGAGAAATGACTCCGATTGATGGCAGGGAGAAGTGGAAGGGATGGGGAGGGACTGGGAAAGGAGTTGATGGATGGGAGGGAGGTTATTTGAGATTGGAGAACTCAATGTAGGCTGCCCAGACGGAAGATGAGGCATTGTTCCTTCAATTTGCACTTTGGCTCATTTTGGAAGTGGAGGAGGCTAAGGATGGTCATGTCAGATAGGAAGTGGTTAGGGGAATTGAAAGGCGTGATGATTAAGAGATCTGGTCGGCCATCGCAGGCTCATCTGTGATGCTCAGTGAACTGTTGTCGAAGTTTGCATTCAGTCTCCCCGATGTAGAGAAAACCACATCGGGAGTACCTGATCCAGTAAGCTAGGTTGGAAGAGAGGCAGTCTCTGTCTCAACTGGAAGGACGGTTTGGGGCCCTGCATGGAGGTGAGGGGGACAGTGTATCACCAGATTTTGTATTCTTTCCGGTTGCAAGGAACGGTAGCTGGGGATTGTTGGCAGTTGTTGGGGAGAGTGGCGTAAACCAAGGACTGTTGAAGGGAACGATCCTTGTGGAAGGCAGAGAGGGGTTGGGAGGGGAAGATGTTCTTGGTGGCAGGGTATAGTTTGAGTGGGCGGAAGTGTTTAAGCATGATGTGTTGGATGCAGAGACTGGTGGGTGGTGGGTGAGCACAGGGGTAAATCTGTTTTTAATGGGTTGGGAGGGAATGTTGGGGGATAGGCTGATTGGCAGAAATCAGAGTGGGTATAAAGGCAGCTAGTGACAATAGATTTTCCCAGGGCTTAGTTTTGAGAACACAACTGTACACATTATATGTTAACAATCTGGATGAAGGAACTGAGGGCTTTGTTGCTAAGTTGTGTCACCTGCAAAGAAAGGTTGAGGAACACATTGTGTTGATTAACAGGTAAGGCTGTAGAAAGACAGGCTGTAGATTGGACAAATAAATGACGGATGGAATGCAATGTGGAAAATTATGAGGTTATGCACTTTGGTCAGAAGAATAGAGGTACAAACTATTTTCTAAATGGGGGAAAAGATCTGAAGCACATAGGGACTTTGGAATCCTAATTCAGGATTCTCTTCAGGTTAACATGCATATTCAACTTGACTCAAGAAGGTAAAAGAAATGTTTGCATTTGTTTCAAGAGGGTTCTCATACAAGAGGGAAAATGCACTGCTGAGCATTTGAAATATTGTGAGCTGATTTGGGCCCTGCATCTGAGGAAAGAAGGAGCTTGGAGGGGATACGGGAGTCATTTACAAGAAAGATCCCAGGATGAAGTGCTTGTTATACAAAGATCAGTTGAGGACTCTGAGTCTGTATTCGAAGTTAAGAAGGATGAGACTTACTCGTATTCAAACTTTAAGAATACTGAGGGGTCTGGGTAGAGTGGAAGTACAGAAGATGTTTCTGCTGGTTGGAGAGACAAGAACCCAAGGTAACCGCATTACAGTGATGGGATGACCCTTTAAATCTGAGATGTGGAGCAATTTCTTCAGCCAGTGGATGGTGAATCTGTGGGACACATTACCGTAGAAGTCTGCAAAGCCCAAGTCATTGAGTGAATTGAAGACCGAAATAGATAGATTCTTGATGAGTAAACGGATCAAGGGTTCAGGGGAGAAGGCAACAGAATGGATTTGAGAAACCTGTAAGGTATAATCGAATGGGGGAGCAGACTCAATAGACCAAATGACCTAATTCTACTTCTCTAACTTATGGAGTACAATTATTCTAATGATTTCTAAGTGCGCAGTTATCATTTCTGGTATGTTGTTTGTCATACAATGAAGTACTTTCCTGATTGTTGCCGTTACAGCTTGGTCTCACATTGACTGCAGAAAGCTGTAACACAGAGTAACTTGGGAGTCCTTGTATATAAATCTCAGAAAGTTTGCATGCAGCAGGTCATAGAGAAGGCAAATTGAATGCTGATATTTATTTTAGAGGAAATAGGGATATCTTGAAAAAACTGTAGAAGGCACTACTCTGCTCACATCGAGTGTATTGTGAACAAGGTTAGTTCCCTATCTAGAGAGAATAAATGTAATAAATGCAGTCCAGAAAAGATCCACTCGGTTGATCCTCTGTATGGAGGGATTTTCATAAGAAAAGGTGGAGAAGATTGAACTTGAACCCTTCGAATTTAGAATAATGAGATGAATTTATTGATGTATCAAAGATTCTTTGGGGTTTATGCAGCGTAGCTGCTAAGAAGTTGATTCCCCTTGCGTGAGCACCTGAAATCGGACGGCATAAAATCATAGTAAGGGCTCACTCATTCAGGATATAAGGAGGAATTTCTTCACTCAGATGGTAGAGAACACATTTTTTTTTAAACAACATAGGCTTTTGCAGTTGGATTATTAAGCAGAGATGGTCAGATTTTCAATCAGGGAGTCATGGCTTTGTGGGAAAGGCAGGAAAGACAAGCTGAGGAATATCAGATCAGTCGTGATCATATTCAATGGGCCAAAAAGCCTTCTTCTGCCCCATGTCATGCTCTTAACAATCGTCAAACTCAACAATTGTTTCCACAATATTATGATTCACTGTCCATAAACTCAATTCCTAGGCATGATCATTCTGTAGCCACACATCCTAGGCATGATCATTCTGTAGCCATATTCACTTCAGTTTGTATTGTCATTCCATCTGCCTTGTTGCAAATGCAAGGAGAGTTTCGGTGAGAGTGGGGTTAAAGGGATGGGTAGAAGTTACAGAGGTAGGTATTCAGGGACTGGAAGATGCTACAGAGTTACAGATCATTTCATTTGTTGGAGACTGTTCGTGGTTGAAAAGTGCTTTGGGGTGGTGAGTGATATGCTGACAGACATTCAGGGAAAATTGAGAATACTGCACATTGAAGGATAGTTGTTGCATCTGGAGATTATTGCAAGTGTAGGGACAGAAAGTATGAGATGGAGAACCGTCGAGAGAGAAAGATGATACAGGTCAGAAGAAAGTTCCAGGTACAGCGATATCTGTAGGATCTGTAAAATGCATCCAAGAAATCGAGGATTGCTGGATTGGCTAAAAACAAGAGGCATGGGAGGGTACTCATGCTAGAGTTTATATAGCTGGGGAGAAATTCAGGCACAAGGGAAGCTTATAGAGAAAGGGGGGGTTGTAGAGATTGGAGGATGTTAGAGTTGGGGAGATTTAAGATCACTGAAGGTGGTCAGTGATCAGGTAGCTTGTTGGCACTAAACATGTCATTCTGGGCTATCAGTAATGAAGGGGTTACAGAGATAGGGAGGGTTGCAGGGACTGGAGTTTAAATAGGTAGGGATGCTAGTGGGAAAACGAGCTTACTTATGTAGCTTACTCGTTAGAAGGAGCTGGATCAGTTCACAGAGCAGAGAGAATTGTAGGGATTGGAGGAGCTAGAGACACTGAAAGTCGTAGGGCTGCAGGAGTTCAGAGATTTCTTGTTTTATTTTTCTTGTCCCCAGTTTCTTTGCTTATTTTTGTTTAGTTTTCACCCAAACTTGGAGATCGCATGAACTTAGGAAGATGGCTTTGATGGGTTCCAGTGTTTTCAAAGGCAGCGTGACTACAGAGGTGGTTGGCCAATGGATTCTGGTGACAACATGGCCTGAGCTGATGTATCCCAGAGCAGGATTCTGGCTGTGGCATGGCATGTGCCTGTGTAGTTTAGAGTGGAATTTTGGGGGCAGCATGGCCTGGGCTGGTGTAGCCTGGAGAAGGATTCTGGCAGTAGCATAATGTATCCGGGTGTAGTTCAGAGGATTCTGGCAGTAGAATGGCACATGCCAGTGTAGTCCAGAGTGGGACTGTGGTGGTGGTATGGTGTGTGCTGGTGTGGCCCAAAGTGGGATTCTGGCAGCAGCATGGCCTGTGCTGGTGTAGCCCAGAGCAGGATTCTGGCAGCAGCAAGGCCTGGGCTGATTCAGCCCAGTGCAGGATTCTGACAATGGCATGGCGTGTGCAGGTGTAGCCCAGAGTGGGATTCTGGCAGCAGCAGGGCCTGGGCTGGTGCAACCCAGAGCCGGATTCTGATTGTGGCAAGGCCTGGGCTTGGAACAGCAGAACAGATCCCTGGCGATAGCAATGGCATGAGCTGGTGTAGGTCAAAGCAGGACTGCATCCATGGAGACGGAAATGTTGGATGCCCATGAAGTTATTTTTGTTTACTTTTTATTATTTAATAAGTTAATTTAACCTGTACGTCAATGGTACACACATTACTCTGTATTTTATATTGAATACACATGACATTAAATGATTCAATTCAAGAAATGGTTCAATTCAATTCAATTCAATTCAGTTAGCTTAGCCTGTGAAGGCAGGTTTGCCATATCCCCATCAGTAACACAAAAATGTGGAGTGCTTTTCTAGAGGAGGGTACAGAAATTGAGCGTGTTGCAGATTCTGGAAGATATTACAAAGATAGTGAGGAGATTTGAGGGACAGAACGTATTGAGGGGTTGGAGACTGGTACAGGCATTGAAACTGCTGCAAAAGATCAATAACCTTACATGGATCAGGAGGATTGGAAATGCTGGAGACAGAGAACGAGAATTGTAGAGACTGAAGAATAAGTTTGAAAAGGAGGTCTCCCATATAAGATGGAGAAGGGGAGATTAATTGTTCTGAATGACACACTCCTACTTCTCATTTGTTTCCACATAACCTATAGTAATTTGACGAGATGACAAGGAGCGATATCATTTGAGTCAGCAGGAGATAACAGACAAAGGCCAAGTTGTATGTCTGGAGATGGTTAGAGAGAGGGGAGACGTTCAGCAGCTGTTAGTGTTTATCATGAGGGTGCACTGTAGGGACTGGAGAACATAACATGCTCACTGAATGACGGATAGATATTAATTGACACTGGGTCACACAAAACAGGAAGATCCCAAGCACCATACCCGTCATTTTTTTTCAATAAGCTGCTCTCATTCAGTTTGATGCCCAGCCCCACATACAAGGAGCATGAGGTTTCCCAGCTCTTGATGCTCAGGTCCCATTGTTTTAATCTCTGAACCAGTGAGATACCATTCGATACTTATTGACACTTTTGCAGACTACCCAGAATTACTGTCACCAAGCAGAGATCTTGAGATATGACCTATTAAATTCACATGGTGACTAACGCTACCAAGCAAACAAAATCTGCACCCAGACGTCCAATTGTATAATTCTATTAACGACAGTCTGTAGAAAATAACATGATCCGTGAAACTGCACTGTATGCGTCAGGGTCAACGGTAAAGCTTTCATTCACTCCCATTAGAAAGCAGTTCTTGCTCTCACAAAACAACCAGTTAAAAATTAATGTTCAAAAAATTCCAAATGAAGTCTTTGTTGAGATGAGCTCTGGTCAGTCAGGTTGATCGGGAGGTGACCAGAAGTATGGAGAAAAGCACCAGGTCAGTTTCAGGCACACAGACAGAATGGGCAAATAGATTCACATCTGAACTCACATCTTAAAGCCTGGCAATCTAAAGCTGTGCTCAGGTTCTTAATGAGCTCTAAAGATCAGCTCAGCAAAATGCCAGAATTGTGCATTTGCAGATACAAACCATTTTGCTTTGGAATGCCATGGTCCACTCAGTAAAATCCACAATTCAAATTGTTATGTCTTTTAGGTTCCACAACTACTTCTACCTTGGTACCATGCTACAGGTTCAATACTTCTTCCTTTCTCTCACATCCTGCAAGTATCCACGTCTTTTCCGATTTTTGCATCATACTCCATTTTCTGAAACCATTCCTACTTTCTTAACATGATTCATGTTCTACAAACTTTCCTACCGCTCAAACATTCCCCAGAGGGCACTTGGGGAAGTTACAGAGATAGGAGGGAAATCAGCACTGGAATAAATTTGAAAGATTGTCGTGATGAGAAGAGGTTTCAGCAATTTTGAGGATTTACGGTGATGAAGGTTAGAGCGCTAGAGCAATAGTCATAGAGTCATAAGGCTATTCAGCACGAAAGCAGATCTTCTGTCCAGCAAGTCCATGCCAAACAGATATTCTAAATCAATCTAGTCCGATTTACCAGCATTTGGCCCATATCCCTTCAAATCTTCTTTATTCATGTACCCGTCCAGGTCATTTTAAATGTTCTAATTGCACCAGGCTCCGTCACTTCCTCTGGCAGTTAGTTCCACACATGGATCACACTCTGCATGAATATGTTGACCTTAAGTCACTTGTAAATTTTTCCATTCTCACCTTACACCTATTACCTCTAGGTTTAGGCACTCCACACTGGGGAAAAGACCTAAGCTACTCACCTGTCCATGCCTCTCATGATTTTATTAACCTCTATAAGGACACTCCTCAGTATCCGATGCTCCAGGGAAAATAGACCCAGCCTATTCAGCATCTTCCTGTAGCTGAAAAACTCCAGTTCTGACAACATACGTGTAACTCTTTCCTGACCCCGTTCAAGTTTTGCAATATTTTTCCGATAGTGGGGAGATCAGACTGAATGCAATATTCCAAAGGTGGCCTAATCGATGTCCCACTCAGCTGCACTATAACCTCTCAACTCTTACACTCAATGCATTGAACAATAAAGGAAAGCATACCAAACGCCTTCATCATTATCCTATCTACCTGCGACTCCACTTTCAAGGAACTATGAACCAGCACTCCAGAGTCTCTTTCTTCAACAACACTTACCAGGAGAATACCATTAAATATATAAGTCCTGCTCTGATTTGCTTTTTCCAAAAGGCAGCACCTCACATGTAACTAAATTAAAGTCAAATTGCCACCCCTCGGTCAACTGGCCTAACTGATCAAGATCCCATTTCACTCGTTGTAAAATTTGGTGTCACTTACAAACTTACTAACTAAATCTCCTATGTTCATATCCAAATCATCTATATAAATGATGACAAATAGTGAACCCAGCACAAATTATTGTGGCACACCACTGGTCACAGGCCTCCAGACTGAAGAGCAACTGTCTACCACCACCCTCCGTCTTCGACCTTTGCACTAGCTCTCTGTCAAGATGGCTAGTTCTCCCTGTATTCCATGTCATTTAATCTTGCTAATCAGTCTACCGTAAGATACCTTGTTGAATGCCTTAATAAAATCCATACATATCACGTTCACAGCTCTGCCTTCATCAATCCTCTTCAATACTTCTTCAAAAAAGGCAATAAAGTTCGTGAGACACGATTGCCCATGCACAAAACCATGTTAACTATCCCTAATCAGCCCTTGCGTTTCAAAATACATGTAAATCCTGTCCCTCAGGATCCCCTCCAACAACATTCTCAACACTAATGTTGGGCTCATCAGTCTACAATTCCCTGGCTTTTCCTTACAGCCTTTCCTAAATAGTGACATTGTGTTAGCCAACTTTCAGTCTTCTGGCACCTCACCCATGGCTATCGATGATACAAGTATCTCAACAAGAGGCCGAGAAATCTCTTCCTTAGTTTCCCACAACGTCATCGAGTACACCTGATCAGATCCAGGGGACTTATCCACTTTTATGGTGTCCAACACCTTCCCCTCTGCAATATTTTTCAAGATGTTGCTATTTATTTCCTCAGTTCTCCGTCTTCCATATCCTTCTTCACAGTAATTGCTGATGCAAAATACTCTTTTAGTATCTCCCCCATCTCCTGCGGTTCCACACGTACTCGGCCTTGTTGATCTTTAAGGGGCTCTACTCTCTCCCTAGTTACTGTTTTTGCTCCAGCGACAAAGTAAACTTGATAAAGTGACAGCATTGTCACAACTCCCTCTGAAGAAAAAAGAATCATCAGCATACAAAGATGGCTTCGTTTTAAACTCCTCAGTCTTCTTCTGTAAGCACATTACAATACATTTACATTACATTGACTGTAGCCATGCAAACATTACTATAACGTCCTATTTCAGTCCACTTACTCATGCCACTGGAAGCCTCCGTTTTGTTTTTACAGCCAAGTCTCAACAATGTGTCAGTAATTACATTTTCTTGTCCAGCCACATGTATGATTTCCAAACTGAATAACTGCAATAATAATATGTGACTATAATTCATCAGGTCTTTGATGTATACCACACAATTGGATAATCCAGAAATGATTTTATTGGTTAATCTTTGAAATGTGGCTAGCACATTTCTCATATCAAATGATATGAATTTAAATTGATACAGTCTATTCAGTGTTCTGAAAGCCGAAATCATCTTCACTCTTTCAATAAGGGTACCTGCTAATATCCTCTGACTAAGACCAATTTAAAAATATACGTTGCTTGTCCTACCTTCTCAATATAGTCTTCCAAACATGGAATTGGATATGAATCAGAATTTCGAATTGCATTGTTTCTGACACAAACTTTGGAACCATCTGGTTTTGGCACCATTATGAACGGTTAGCTTCAGTCACTGCAAATCACTTTGATTATGTTGTCTTGGAACAAGCGTTCAACTTTTTTTTGAACCTGCGCCAACTTTACAGCATTAAATCAAAAAGGGTGTTGCTTAATTGGAACAGTATTTCCTACACCTACATCGTACATAAATAGATTAGTACTTCCCAGCTTATTCTCACATAAATCCCCATCAGATAGCATTAACTATTTCAGATATTTCGATTTTTTTTCTCTCTGGAAGGTAATTTAACAATAATTTATCCTAATATTTCATAACTTCCTCATTGTCCAATTTAATTTGAAGAATGTCCAATTCAGAATCTTTGAACTTGGTTCTTCACTCTGTGTTGGAACCCGTAACACATTCCCCTTTTGCTTTTACAAGTGGTAGTTGTAGGGGATTCCATAATTAAGGGGATTGAAAGCATCCTTTGTGAGCAAGATTGAAAGTCCTGCATTCTATGTTGCCTGCCTGGTGGCAGGGTGCAGGGCATCTCTGATCAGCTTGAGAGAGTATTGGAGTGGGAGGACAAGAATCCATTTGTTGTGGTCCATGTTGGTACAAACAACATAGGCAAGAATAGGAAAGAGGACCTGTTTGGGGATTATCAAGCACGATGAACAAAATGAAGGAACAAGCCTTCTAGAGCTATAATCACTGGAATACTATCCAAGCGACGTAAAAATTGGCTTAGTGGTAAGAAAATTATGGAAGTAAACACGTGGCTAAAGGAGTGGTGTGGCAAAGAGGGGTTCCATTTCATTGGGCATTGGCATCAGAAATGGTACAGAAAGGACCTGTACCAATGGGACGATCTCTACCTGAGTCAATCTGGAACCAGTGTTCTAGCGAAGAAGATAAATAAGGTAATTAGAACTTTAAACTGATGAATCGGTGAAAAAGAAGGGGACAATGACAGGAAGCATGGTGGCAAATAAAAAGAAAAGCAGCAGGTCAGCGTGTCTACATGAGGGTTTAACTCCATGGCAGACGATGAAAGAAGTAAAAAGGAAAGATAACTCAGCAGATATTATTAATGGATGTATTAGAATTCATAAACAGGGTACAAACGTTAGCATAACAGTACTTTACCTGAAAGCTCATAGCATTCGTAACAAGGTAGATCTTTAATGGCACAAATCATCGCAAATGACTATGAATTAGTCGGCATTATGGAGGCATGGTTTCAGGATGGTCACGACTTGGAGTTAAATGTCCAGGGGTATCAGACTATTGGCAAGGACAAACAGGAAGGTGAAGTGGTGTCGCGCTGATATTTAAGGATGACATCAAAGCGGTGTTGAGAGATGACATAAGTTTTATGGAGAATAAGTTTAAATCCATTTGGGTGGAAATTTGAAATTCTAAAAAGAAAAAGTGATAGGCGTAGTGAAACAGCCTCCAAATAATAATGTCACACTGGAGCGAGCAATAAACAAAGAAATGATCAATGTCTGTAAAAATGAGACGGCCATTATCATGGGGGATTTTAAATTACAGGTTGATTTGGTTGAACCAGCTCGGTCAAGGTAGCCTTAAGGAAGAGTTCATTGAATGCATTTGCGATATTTACTTTGAATAGTATGTAATGGAACCGATGAAGGAGCAAGCTATCCTACATTGAGTTCTGTGTAATGTGACAGGAGTAATTATTGAAGTCATAGTTAGGATCCTCTTGGATGGAGCAATCACAGTAAGGTTGAATTTAGAATGCAGATGAAAAGTGTAAAGATAAAATCCAATACCAAGTCCCTCTGCTTAAACAAAGGAAACTACAATAGGATGAGGGAGGAGTTAGCTCAAGTACATTGGAAGCAAACATTTTAAGGTGGGACAGTTGCTGAACAGTAGAGGACTTCCAAAGCAATGCTTCAAAGTGCTCAGCAAAACTATACAACGGTGAACGGGAACGACTGTAGGAAAAGGGGTAATCTGCCATGGATGTCTAAGGAAATGAGGGAGGTTATCAAATTGAAATAGAAAGTATACAAAGTGGCCATGATCAGCAGGAAACTAAATATTTTGGAAAGCTTTGAAGGTCAGTAGAAAGCAACAAAAAGGCTATTAAGAAAAGTAAGATACATTATGAGAATAAACTATTTCAGAATATAAATACAGATACCAAATGTTCCTATGAATATATAAAACTAGAAAGAGTTGGTAAAGTAAACATTGGTACTTTAGAGAATGAGAAGGGGATTTAGTAATGGGATATGAGAAAATGGCCGAGACATTGAACAGATATTTTGTATCAGTCTTCCCAGTGGAGGACCTTAGGGACTTGTCAGTAATTGACAAAAAGATGAAAGAAATAGGATTGGGCGAGCTAATGGAGCTATGAGTAGACAGGTCTCCTGGTCCTGTTGCTTTACATGCCAGGATATGAAAAGAAATGGCAGGAGAAATGGCAAATGCACTGGCGGTAATATTCCAAAATTCATTGGACTCTGGGGTAGTTCCAGCATTTGTGAAAACAGTAAATGTGATACCACTGTTTAAAAATCAGGTAGACAAAAGATAAGGACGTTTCGGCCAGTTAGTTTACTTCTGTAGTCGGGAAAGTGATTAAGTCTATTAGCAAGGAGAAAATAGCAAGGCATATGGAAAGATATTCTCCCAGTGGGCAGACGCAGCATGGGTTCACAAAGGGCAGGTCATGCTTAACTAATCTACTGGAATTCTATGAAGACATTATGAGCACAGTGGACAACGGGTGCCCAGTAAATGTGATGTATCTTGATTTACAAAACACATTTGACAGGGTGTCACACAAAAGTTTGCTGCATAAGATAAAGATGCAAGATGATACAGGCAACGTAATAACATGGATAGAGAATTGGTTAACTAACAGGAAGCAAAGAGTGGAGATAATTGAGTGTTTTTCTGGTTGGTAATCAGTGACCCGTGGTGTGCCTCAAGGATCAGTGTTGGGACTGTAATTGTTCACAATTTACATAGATGATTTGGAGTTGGGACCATGTGTAGTGTGTCAAAGTTTGCAGATGACAGTCAGATGAATGGTAGAGCGAAGTGTGCAGAGGTCTGTGAAACTTTGCAAACGGACATAGATAGTTTAAGTGAGTGCCAAAGGTCTAGACGATGGAGTACAAAGTTAGAAAACGTGAAGTCAGCTGTTTTGGTCGGAATAACAGTTAAAAAGGATTATTACGATCATGATAAAAAGAAATGAGGCATGCTGCTGTGCAAAAAGGTAAAAACAATGACTGCAGATGCTGGAAACCAGAGTTTAAATTAGAGTGGTGCTGGAAAAGCACAGCAGTTCAGGCAGCATCCGAGGAGCAGTAAAATCGGCGTTCCTGGCAAAAGCCTTTCATCAGGAATACAGGCAGAGTGCCTGAAGGGTGGAGAGATAAATGAGAGGAGGGTGGGGGTAGGGAGAAAGTAGCATAGAGTACAGTAGGTGAGT
>NC_057754.1:11749608-11758221 GCF_004010195.1 Chiloscyllium plagiosum | reverse complement strand
GCAGGTTTTGCAATTCCTGCGGTGGCAGGGGAAGGTGCCAGGATAGGAGGGTGGGTTGTAGGGGGGCGTGGACCTGACCAGGTAGTCACGGAGGGAACGGTCTTTGCGGAAGGCAGAAAGGGGTTGAGAGGGAAATATATCCCTGGTGGTGAGGTCTGTTTGGAGGTGGCGGAAATGTCGGCGGATGATTTGGTTTATGTGAAGGTTGGTAGGGTGGAAGGTGAGCACCAGGGGCGTTCTGTCCATGTTACGGTTGGAGGGCTGTTGTCTGAGGTTGTCTTGCGGGATGTGGACGAGATGCATTGGAGGGCATCTTTAACAACGTGGGAAGGGAAATTGTGGTCTCTGTGCAGACAGACCTGGGTGACCTTCTACATGAATAGCAGCCAGTAATTAAGAAGGCAAATGGAGTTTTGATCCTTCATTGTTAAAGCAATAGAGTTGAAAAGCAGAGACGTGACGTTGCAGCTGTATAGGGTGCTGGTGAGGCCATGCCTGGAGTACTGCATGCATTTTTGGTCTCCTTTCTTGAGCAAGGCACCAGAGGAGGTACAGAGGAGGTTGAGGGGGTTGGCTTATGAGGAGAGACGGAGTAGAGTGGGATGATAGCCATTCTAATTTAGAAGAATGGAGGGTTGGGGGATCATCTAGAAATATATTAAATTATGAAAGGCATAGGATGTGTCCACTGGTGGGTGAAACTAGGAGAAGAGGACATAGCCTCAAAATTAGAGGGAGCAAATTTAGCACTGAATTGAGAAGGAACCTTTTCACCCAGAGGGTTGAGAATCTATAGAATTCCCTGTCCAGCAAATGAGTTAAAGCATCCTCAGTAAATGTTTTTAATGCTAAGATAGCTAAGGTTTTGAATAATAAAGGAATGTTGTTTTAAATAGTAACTATTATGGTGAGAGGACGGATAAGTGGATCTGAGTCCACAAAAAGATCAACAATGATCTTGTTGGGTGGTGAAGCAGGCTTGAAGATCCAGTTGGCCTACTCCTGCTCCTGGTCCTTATGCAAGTTCTTTCCTTCTCTATCAAAATCCCATTTGAGCATATTCACATGTCAAAATCTGTGAGATTTCTTTCTGTCTGGAGTCCTTACCTAATAGTTCACCTCATTCAATCTCCTTTTGAATTGATAATGTCCACTAAACCTTGCTTTTTAAAGGTTCACCTGTCACTGGAAGGAACACAAACACTTTATTAGATCATAACACCATAATGTAGGAACAAAATCTCGGCCATTTAGCCTATCAAGTCTGCTCCACTATTCAATCATGGCTGATAAGTTTTTCGACTCCATTCTCCCACATATCATATTTTTCTACATCTGTCTTCCCAGTGTTTTTCTAACCAACTAATACTGTAACTTCATGTGTCCTACTTTATTGCAGTGAATATACCTTAGCCTTTTAACTTCTCTTTCCACTGAATGGGTTTTCTTTTTATCCTATGATAAGCTATCTTTATTATGTTCACCGAGATCTACTTTTCCCTTGCCATGTGATGGTTTCTCTTTTCCCAAATTTCTATTCCTCCTGGATTGAAATTGATGTTGGAAGCCAAACTTTGATTTACAAACCAACTCATTTCAGCCATTTCAGTAGCTAATCTTGCCGTTTGAACTCTCTATTCTTCCACATGAATTGTCACTCCTCCAAAATAATAATCGCTCTAACAGCATCAGATGTTTGATCTACTTTTAATGCCCTTATCCTCCTATCAAAATTACTTTGTGTGATCCTTTGAAACTTAACGTATGTTTGACCAGGGTCCCTCCTTAGATTCCTGAAACATTGGCTGCAGGCTTGTGGCATACGCTCATATGCACTTAAGATGGCTTTCTTCACCGCCTCGTTCTCCCCAAATACCTCCCCTGATACTGATGCATATTCCTCACCAGCCCTACCTACCAGCTTAGTTTGGATCAACAAAACCAACATGACCACTTGTATCTGTATTTGTTTAGCTGCTTTATGAAATGAGATGAAAAGGATTCTACATGCTTCTCATCAAGTTTCGACAATGTTTGGACATACTTAAACAGATCCCTACTCGGCTTTTGGCTACAATGGGTATGTTCATTCTCACTATCTTCCTCAGTAAGCGTACTTTCTACCTTCACTTCCAAATTTTTAAACCGACTTTCTTGTCAAAGTGCCAATTTCTGAAATTCAATCTTTCTCTTTTTCCCTTTCTTCTGTTTTTTTCCATTTCTCCTGCAAGGGCTTTCCTCTCCATTTCTTTTATGTTCTGCCAAAGTGATCTGTCTCTTTCTTTTTGCTCTGTTGGGGAAATTCTGTCTTTTTCTCTCTGCTTTTAACAGTAATTTATATTTTTTCAGTTCTGTTTCATATGCAAGCTGTCTCCTCTGCAACTGAATTCTAGCCATTTCTAAAGATTCCGATTGCATTTCCAGCAATTTTAAATGCTGACCTATTGCTGTAATTATCTCTCCTTTACTCACAGATGAAGACAACCTCAACTCTAACTTGTCTGCCAACTTGTGCAGCTTTGCCTTGCCCACCTTTTCTAAAACCTCTAAAGCCACTTCTTCCACCCCGAGAAATCTCTTGGTGACTGAAAGAACCATTACTATACCAAGCACCGCTTAAACCAACCGAATTCAACGTTCAGAACAAAAGATACTAACACCTACCACTCGCCACCTTTTGAGTCCAACAACCCCAAACCCAAATTGGAATTATACAATCAATCTCAACAAGAGCATGCAGTATGTTATGGATCAGGCCAGACCACCTCAAATTATTTTAAGAAGGTAGCCGAGACAGATATAAAATGGATATTCCAGATGTGATGCAGTTGGTCAAACTACTTGGATTTAAGCAAAATAGAATTTTTAAACATTAACATAAAAAATGGGATTTAGAATAACATAACTATTGGAAACCTTAACCAACCTGATACAGCAACTTACCAAAGGAACTGCTCTTATCCAGTAACATCCCAAAAACACACCTCTTTGCAAAGAGTTCAGTTGAAACACAAATTCGTACAGGTAGGAGGGAATAACTACCAAAAAGACTTCAGAGAGAAAGTCAGCCAGGAATCATTTGCTGAAGCTTGCAACCTTCCTAGACTCCAGCATCTTGTGACTGCCATAGCTAAACCAAACAAGGAAAATCCGTACAACTCACCTCTTTGACAGCAAATGTAAATTCAAAACCCAAGTTCTTACAAGGGACATGTTAAAGAGAGGGGAGATCAGTCAGAGATCGTTTGCTGAAGCATGGAACCTCTTTCCACTGCATTTGTTTCTCTAGGTTCCTAGCTAAAACTAACGAAACCAGAAAAATCCCTGAACTGGGCGAACAGACCATTCCCCTTTCATTGTACAAGTGTTTTAAATAAAACCTAAAAGCCTTTTTACTGATGGTTAGCAAACACTACTCAAGACAACAATTACCAAAGACCCCAAATTAAAGACAAATCGGAACCCTTGCCTTTTACAATCCCTCTTGGGAAAAAAGCAAGGACAACATGACCTTGGTGAAGAAGCAGCATCGTCACATATTCACACTACACAAATACCAAGCAATGACAATTTCCAATAGGAGACCATCTAATCACTGCTCTTGACATTCAATGGTATTACCATCAGGGAATCCCCACTATTAATATCTTTGGAATTACCATTGAGCATAAACTCAATAGGACTCACCATATAAACACAGGGGCTACAAGAGTACGACAGAGGCTATGAAAATTGCAGTGAGTAGTGCATCTCCTGACTCACAAACTTGCCTGTATGGGTGCAGCTCCATCAACAAATCAAGAAGCTTGACACCATCCACGACAATGCAGCCATTTGACTGGCACCACATTCACAAGCATCCACTCACAAACACTCAAAAGCAACATTTCTAGCATCTACAAGATGCACTGCGGGAATTCATCGAGCATCCTAACCCAGTACTTTCCAAACCTATGATCATTTCCATGAAGAAGGAAAAGGCAGCAAATACATGATAACAGAGCCACCTGAAAGTTCCTCTCCATGTCAGTCACCATCCTGACATGGAAATATATTGTCGTCCCTTCACTGCTATTGGGGCAAATTCCTGAAACCCGCTCCCTCAGAACATAGTGGGCTTACAGTACATGGACTGCAGTAGTTCAAGTGGGCAGCTAACCACCACCATCTCAAGGGCAACTAGGGATGAAAATAAATTCGAGCCAACCAGCGACACCCACACCCTATGCATGAAATATAAAAAGGGTAGTTTATTAACATTAATGAAAACAGACTCCAATGAAATTGATTCACTCCTGAATATGATTCATAGTGAAATCCAATCACTGAAGTTACATGTGAACTCGTCGATGCCTTAGTAAGCGGGCCGACCAAGCGAATCACTTTCCACATGGAGCAGGGGAATGATTTCTCTTGGTGCAAACTCATTGATGTTCATTGAGTTGAGATGAAAGCCTGAACCCAGTTTTGCACCAAGACTACCTATTTCCACCACGGTGACATCATCTCCACCTTAGTCTCTGCTCGTCTGCTGCTCAAACTCTCATTCATTCCTTTGTTACCTCGAGACGTAATTATTCTATACACTGCTGGCCAGTCTCGCATATGCAAATCTGCTATAATCTCAAGAATACCTAAAACTCTGATGCCCACCTTCGCACTTATGAAGACTTGTTCATTCATTACCCCGAGCTCCCTGATCTATGAAGGTTCTGATTTATAAGTAACAACATTTGAAAAATCTCACCCTACATTTAATTCCTGGCATGATTATTCCTACCTCCCCATACTACATAACCTTCAAGGCCTCGACAGCTCATTTAGTTTCAGACTCCAACAATGTGTTTCTTCCTTGCTTCAGCATTAGCGGCTGTTCCTACAGTTGTCAAGGCAACACAGTCTGGACTTTTCAACCTGAACCTCTCAAATCTGCTTTCCTCCTTTAAGGTTTGCTTGAACATCTGCTTATTTGGCAATGCCTCTGATCACTTAATCTAATATCTCCATCTATGACCTCATTTCAAAATTTCCTCAACAATATTTCTGTGAAATTAGAAACATTAAAAAAACACTTTTTATTGATTTGGCCATGTATTGTCATCTCTTCACTATTGCTGTGTGAATGATCTGTTAACTTGTTATCTAACTGCATTGTGGGAGCAAGGTCACCAACAAATAATGCAAGAAGTACAAGACGGTCAAACATAATGTTCTACACTGGTAACAGGCTTTGCCAAAAATTGGTGGTATCTGTGGAGGGAATAACGGAGTTAATTCGTCAGGGTCAAAGAAAAGAAAAAAGAACAAAGAAAATTTATAGCCCAGGAACAGACCCTTCGGCCCTTCAAGCCTGAGCAGATCCAAATGTACTGTCTAAATCTGTCGGTGAATTCCTAAGCATTTGTATCCCTCTGCTCCCCTCCTACTCAGGCAACTGTCCAGATGCATCTTAAATGAATCTACCGTGCCTGCCTCAACCACCTCTGCTGGCAACGCGTTCCAAACGCCCACCACCCTCTGTGTGAAGTACTTGCCGCGTGTATCCCCCTTAAACTTTCCACCTGTCATCTTGAAAGCATGACCTCTCGTTATTGAATCCTTCACCCGGGGGAAAAAGCTTGTCTCTATCCACCCTGTCTATACCCTTCATGATTTGTAAACCTCAATCGGGTCCCCCTTCAATCTCCTTTTTTCTAGTGAAAATAAATCTAACCTACTCAACCTCTCTTCATAGCTAGCACCTTACATACCACGCAACATCCTCGTAAACCTTCTCTGCACCCTCTCCAAAGCGTCCACACCATTTTGGTAATGTGGCAACCAGAACTGTACACAGTGTTCTAAATGCAGCCGAACCAATGTTTTGTACAATTTTAACATGACTTGCCAGCTCTTGTACTCAATACCCCGTCCAATGAAGGCAAGCATACTATATGCCTTCTTGACCACTCTATCCACCTGTGCAGCAACCTACAGGGTACAATTGACCTGCACTCCCAGATGCGATGGTCGCATTGAATGGTGGTCCAGGCTAAAAGAGCTGAATGGCCTACTCCTGCACCGATTTTCTGTGAAACCGCCACCATTTTTATTGGGCATGATGTGGAGATGTCCGTGTTGGACTGGAGTGGACAAAGTTAGATGTCACACAGAACCAGGTTATAGTCCAAAAGGTTGATTTGAAATCACAACTTCCCGAGGGCTACTCCTTGGTCAGGTGAAGGAGCAGCGCTGCCAAAGCTTGTGATTTCTAATAAATCTGTTGGACTACAACCTGATTTTTACTTAGGATAATGATCTGCAGGACACATGCCACATAGCCATCTTTGTAGTTGGAAATTTGCTGCTGGACGCATGCACAGCCTTCCTGATAGTGAGAAGGCGGGGATGTAAAAGAGCAAACTGAAGCCAAGAGAAATGTTCACTTTTTTCTGGATTGCTTTCCCAGATTGAGAGAGATAGTACGTATTTCGTGGGAGAGACGTTTGATGCTAGCAGAATACTAAAGCAAAGAACTGATTTCAGGCAGCTTAGTTGCTGCTGTGTTTTAAAAAATTCTCAAGGTCAGGTTCGTAGGAGAGTAGTCTGACACAGAACAAACGACCAAGAGGCGAGTCTGCTAGAATATGAGCATTTTATTCCCCGCAGCGTCGCCACAACCAGGTCTCATACTTACAACGGGTATGGCTTATACTCACTCTACATGTTACCGGAACTGGGAGCCGTCAGTTCTCGTAGAGCGGTTGCCAACAACCCACGCTCGGCGGTTAAACGTAACCCCAGAGCAGACTCACCGAACTGGAGACTTTTCCAGCTGATATACTCTTTTCCAGATATAAACATTCATGTGAACAGCAGAGCAAGGCTAAAAAACACATTCCATTCTGGTTACATACAGATAAGAAGATTCACACGGGGAGGTGTGTAATAAGATTCACACGGGACTAAGCAACACCTCCATTCCGGTTAGATTCACACATGTATTGGGACATAATTTTTAACCGTTTCACCACATTCCACTGCTTGGCCCAATACATGTGTTACATTATGATTCACACATGTATTGGGACATAATTTTACACCACATGCTGTTACACTTTTGTTATTTAGTGGAGGAGAAATGCTTGTAACTTGGTTACAGCTCCTTGCTACATATTAAAGCCTCACTGTAAGAAGCCCTGCTTGAAAGATTATGATCTATTGAAGCATTTCATTTGTTCACTGTTCATCCAATTGAGATCGGAACACTGAAACTACTCTGATTCACCTCTATGCTCCATGATCAACTATTTGTCAAAATCTGACGTCCTCAGTCTCTAATAATGGGTATATTTAGTTCCGTTTAATATTTAACTATTACTTTTCCACACCTTGTGTAAATGGGCTTTCCTCTGCTGCCCGTCTCCCGACCATGTGCAGCAGTCTTACCAGATTCATGTGCAAACATTATCCTTCACAGTCACATTTTTTTTTCAGTGTGAGATCCATTTCTCTTTATTTTTGACCAACAAACGCTGCAGTATTTTCATTCCCTATAATTCATTTTGTAGACCCTTCATTTTGAAGGGAAGTCCACATTTGAGATGTGGGAGGCTTTCAAAAATAGGTTAACGGTAGTGCTGGATAAGCATGACCCTTTGAAGGCAAAGGATAGGAAGGGCAAGATTTGTGAACCGTGGATGACAGGAGAAATTGTACAATTAGCCAAGAGGAAAAGGAAAGCATACATAAGATCTAGGCAGTTAAGAACAGAACAGACTCTGAAGGAATATGGGAAGAGTAGGACAAGTCTTAAACAAGGAATTAAGCGGGCGAAAAGGGGTCATGAAATAGCTTTAGCAAGTAGAATTAAGGAAAATCCCAAAGCATTTTATTCTTATATAAGAAGCAAGCGGGTAACTAGAGAAAGGATTGGTCCACTAAAAGATAATGAAGGAAGGCTGTGTGCCGAACCTGAGAGAATGAGTGAGATTCCGAATGATTACTTTGCATCAGTGTTCACTGAGGAGAGGAACATGATGAATCTTGAGATTAGAGGTAGACGTTTGATTAGTGGGGATCACGTTGGCATAAGTAGGGAAGATGTGTTGGGTATGCTAGAGGTTATTAAGGTGGACAAATCCCCAGGACCGGATGGTATCTGTCCCAGGTTGCTGAGGGAGGTGAGAGAGGAAATAGCTGGGCCCTGACAGATATCTTTGTGGCATTCTTAAATACAGATGAGGTACTGGAAGACTGGAGGGTTGCTCATGTTGTTCCCCTGTACAAGAAGGGTAGTAGGGATATTCCGGGTAACTACAGAGCAGTGAGCCTGATGTAGGTGGTGAGGAAGTTGCTAGAAAGGGTACTGAGAGATAGGATCTACTTATATTTAGAAAAGAATGAGTTTATCAGTGATAGACAACATGGTTTTGTGCGCGGGAGATCGTGCCTTTCCAACTTAATAGAGTTCTTCGAGGAAGTGACCAAATTGTTAGATGAAGGAAGGGCTGTTGATGTCATATACATGGACTTTAGTAAGGCATTTAATAAGGTTCCCCATTGTAGACTAATGGAGAAAGTGAAGTCACATAGTGTTCAGGGTGTTCTAGCTAGGTGGATAAAGAACTGGTT
>NC_057754.1:11743201-11748574 GCF_004010195.1 Chiloscyllium plagiosum | reverse complement strand
ACATTGTAAGAAGGATGTGGAAGCTTTGGAAAGGGTGCAGAGGAGATTTACTAGGATGCTGCCTGGTATGGAGGGAAGGTCTTACGAGGAAAGGCTGAGGGACTTGAGGCTGTTTTCATTAGAGAGAAGAAGGTTGAGAAGTGACTTAATAGAGACATTAAAGATAATCAGAGGGTTCAACAGGGTGGACAGGGAAAGTCTTTTTCCAAGTATGGTAACGGCGAGCACGAGGGGGCATAGCTTTAAATTGAGGAGGGATAGATATAGGACAGATGTCAGAGGTAATTTCTTTACTCAGAGAGTAGTAAGGGTATGGAATGCTTTGCCTGCAATGGTAGCAGATTCGCCAACTTTAAGTACACTTAAGTCGTCATTGGACAAGCATATGGACGTACATGGAATAGTGTAGGTTAGATGGGCTTCAGATTGGTATGACAGGTCAGCACCACATCGAGGGCCGAAGTGCCTGTATTGCACTGTAATGTTCTATGTTCTATCGGTCAGGGATACTCGGCCTCAGACCTTTGGGAGACCTTCCTCCAAGGCGGACATTGGGACATGCAACAATGCAAACTGGTCGAGCAGAGGCTGAAAGCCAAGTTCAGTATCCATGAGGATGGTGTCAACCAGATATTGGGTTCATGTCACATTACAAGTGACCTCACTACACTGTACACTTCACAAACACTCATACACACTCTCTTACACACGCAGACACACCCACACACTCAGTCAGATGCATACTCTCTCACAAGCATATACTCTGTTCATTCCTGATGAAGGGCTTTTGCAAAAAACGTGGATTTCCCTGCTCCTCAAATGCTGCCTGACCTGCTGTGCTTTTCCAGCACCACTCTAATCGAGACTCTGATTTCCAGCATCTGCAGTCTTCACTTTTGCCTATACTCTGTCACACTCATGCACACATTCTATCAAGCAAGAGCGCACACACAATCTCTCTCTCTCTCACACACACACACACACCCATCCATTGGGTGGATTTCAATTTGCAAATTTTTATTTGCAGTTACATTCTATGGTGTACCAAAAGCATACAATCGGTGGGAGGTCAGTCCACGTGACATTTGATCAATTCCTACTTTGGAAATAGAACCAATCTGACTCAAGGTTAGGATAGAGACAGACTCTCACCTCACACCTTTAATGAATTGTCTGAGCAAGACGTCACTTTTTTTTTAAAAAATGCCTTCGTTTATCTCAGGAATGTAATTTTAAAGGGTTTACATATTAATGAATTGAAACCTGCAACCTCTTTCTAAGTGATTAAATACTTTATGGCAAACTAGGTTTGTTCAACACATTGCATTGTATGACATTTTGAACTTTTACCATAAATTCTGTGTCTTATGATCTTGCCTCACTAGTTATTTGATGAGGGAGCAGTGCTCTGAAAGGTAGTTTATCCAGCTAAGGGGTGGCATGGTGGCTCAGTGGGTAGCACTGCTGCCTCATACCACCAGGGTGCCACGTTCGATTCCAGCCTTGGGCGACTGTCTCTGTGGAGTTTGCACATTCTCCTCGGTCTGCGTGGGTTTCCTCTGGGTGCTCCAGTTTCCTCCCACAGTTTAAAGATGTGCAGGCCAGGTGAATTGGCCATGCTAAATTGCCCATAGTGTTAGGTGCATTAGTCAGAGGGGGATGGGTTACTCTTTGGAGTCAGTTTGGGCTGAAAGGCCTGTTTCTACACTGTAGGTAATCTAATCATAAACCCGTTGGACTGTAACCTGGTGCTGTGTGTTTTTTTAACTTAGCCCATCCCAGTCCAAAAGCAGACCTCTACATCATAAAGAGTATGATTGTCTTATGGAGTTTGAAGCATGCCACTGCAATCCATGGCCACAGAAGTATAGAAGATTTCTGCTGCCTTAAACAGGATGACTGTGACAGATCTTGTATCTGGGGGCTTCCAAAATGTCTCTGATCATGAGCAAACTAGTCTGACATAGAGTCGGGGCAATAATGGGATTCTGCTACAGGAGAGGGGGCAGAGAATTCCACACAACACTCTCCCCTCTCTCACTGTTTCAACCACCAAACTAAGGGAGTACCTGTCACACCAGCTCTATCTCCTATCACAGCCATCTTGTCCCACAATAGCTCTGCCTGGCCCTGCACAAGTAGAAGTGAAACACCTTTACCAGAACTTTCTGGGGCTCTGAAACTCTGAAGGGCAAAAGCATCTGAAAAGTGAGAGCAGCAATTTGAGAAGACTGTTTTCACCTTTGTTGAAACCTACAGGAAGCACGAATAAGAAGTAACAGGAAGCATTTGGACTACAAATTGTAATTAATTAAGTGTGCATGCACATATTGTGAGAGGCAGGGTGGGGAGGGGTTGGTGTGGAGGTGGTGAGTTGTTGAAATGTTCAGTTTTCTCTTGAAATGGATATCTGAAATGTCTGGTTAGAACCACTTCTAACCCTCATCCATTCACTCGTCCTGAAGGCCAGCTCACCCTTTCACTGATTTCATGTTGCAATTTTATGAAATCCGCAGCACGGTAGGTTTCAACAGTGAATTTTATTATTATAGGCTGATATCGATTGCCTTTAGAATCTTGCATTTGCAGTACAGTAGATAAACAAGATGTAGAAAATAGAAGTTTGAAAAGAAGCCACGTTAGAATTCTTGAGATTTTAAATTGCATTTAAAATAGTTTTGGAGAAAGTGAGGACTGCAGATACTAGAGATCAGGAATATGAAATAGTTTTGTATAGTTTAAAGCTAAATAAAGTTCTTGAATCTATTTTGTCAGTGAATTCACAAATGTTGATGAAATAAATAACAACAAATGTAGCAGCACTGACGTAAGAGAAAAACAGAAGAATGATAAATGAGGAGAACATCACATGTTTAATTGAGGTGAGAGTTGTTCATATGAACTGTAATTGGGCACAGGAGGAAGTTAATCAGATTAGAACAAGGATAAACGAGATCCTCAAGAAATGTCTGTTCAATGGAGAACAACCAGAATCAGAACATGAAGACTCAAGAAAAAAAAGAGTTTGAAGACAGGCTGAAAATGCTACAATAAGTCATTTTTTGTGCTCTACTGTCCAATTATTGATATAAGCTGTATAACCCGTGTTCATGTGTAAATTGTTGTCTGCATGTATCACTATAGTTTGCCTGAAAGCAGATAATTTTCAATTAACTTCATTTCAACAAAGCTGATAGTTGCTTCACAAACCAGTTCCGCTGCCAAGTCTGCTCCTGCCTGAAGAACATACAACATAGAATAATACAGCGCAGTACAGGCCCTTTGGCCCATGATATTGTGCCAACCTGTGAAATCAACCTGAATCCCATTTCACCTACACTTTTCCATTATCATCCATATATTTATCCAATGACCATTAAAATGCCATTAAAGTTAGCATGTCTACTACTGTTGCAAGCAGGACATTCCATGCCCTTACTAAGAAATATGTAGACCACAGAATAGGACGATGCATATTTTCAATCCAGGCTCGGAGCGATTGGTGGATGAATTTTCTTTTTCATAAAATCCCTCCCATACAGAAACAGGGTATCTGGCCCAACATGTCCACACTGACACTGGAGAGCATCCCACACAGACTCACCCCCTCTTCCCTATTCCTGCATTTCCCATGGCTAGCCCAACTAACCTACACATCCATGTGACACTGTGGGCAATTTAGCACAGCCAATCCACCTAACCTGCACATCTTCAGACTGTGAGAGGAAACCAGAGCACCTGGAGACACGGGGAGAATATGCAAACTCCACACAGACAGTTGCCAGAGACTGAAATTGAACTCAGATCCCTGGCATGGTGTGCCAGCAGTGCTACCCGCTGACCCACTGTGCCCCATGACTGAAGGAACGTTCAGGGAGAGTTTGTATTGGTGCTGAGACGTATTCATTCTGAAGAGTTTGACCTGAACTAGTGACCATTAATTTACTACTTTCCTGCAATGCCTTTGCCCATTTTTTCAATTCAAACTGTGGGGGTTTTGTTGAGTGTTCCGATCATAAGACCATAACATATAGGAACAGAATTAGGCCATCAGCCCATCAAATCTTCTTCACCATTCAATCATGGCTGATATGTCTCTCAACTCCATTCTCTCTTTTTCCCTGTAACCCATGATCCCTTTACTAATCAAGAACCTATCTATCCTTGTCTTAAATACGTCCAATGTGTTGGCGTCCACAGCCTTCTGCAGCAGTTCGACTAACCCTTGCACCACATTGCATGCTTTTCTCCTTTTATTTTATTCTGTCCCTGACCTTCCTAATCAATCTGCTCAGAAATGTTATTATATGCCCCTGCAGCATGGGGAAATTGAATCGAGGTCTGTCGTTCCAGGAGTAGGGATACTACCCCCCACAATTTCCCTTATGAGGTACGGCTGTCTCGTTCTTCCCTTAATATTGTCCTTGAGCACAGCTGCTGAGTGGCACCTCCACCAAACGCTGCAAATCTAAAGAGAAGGCGCAGCGGGACTGTCCTTCGACCACTCAGAGTGAATGAGGGCCGGGTTGAAGGATTGATTGTGAATGAAATCTATAGGACCGGTCAGAAACATGAGAAGTGAATTTTTTTAATAAGATTTGATCATTCTCATTTGATATAGAGCATTAAATCTCTTATTAAATTGATAGGAGATATTAAGAAATAAGTGAGATTCAAATCCAGATTACTTACCTATTTCCTAACTAATTTAAAGAAGTCAAATAAGAAACTGAGTTTTAAATCCCCAGAATGATGGTTAATGTCGGTCTTCCATCCCAACATTCCTGGCAGGTGTGACCATTTCTTATACAGTTACCAGGCTCGACGCAAGCGCGGTTTGGATTGTATCTGGGGCATGCACAATATCATTTTGAGGCGGGCTGTGCGATTCTTTGTCCAGCGGCTGCTGTCGGGGGCAGGAAGGGGGAAGAGTGGAGCTGGTGTATGGCAGTCTGTGCGAATGGGAAGAGCGTCCATACTTCGTGAATCCCTCTTGGAGGTGCAAACCCCGAGTAAGACTGTCTTGGCTCCGCGTTAAAAGATCCGGGTCTTTGTCCAGTGGAGAGGTGCAGGTTCAGGTCACCGTCTTGTTTGAGGAACTGAAAACAACAAATGCTGAAGCTAACCGTGGGTCAGACAGTCTCCATGGGGTGAGCTGAAAATGTGTTGCTGGAAAAGCGCAGCAGGTCAGGCAGCATCCAGGGAACAGGAGAATCGACGTTTCGGGCATAAGCCCTTCTTCAGGAATGAGGAAAGTTTGTCCAGCAGGCTAAGATAAAATATATCCTTGGTGGTAGGGGGGGAGGGGCGTCGGAAATGTGATAGGTGGAAAGAGGTCAAGGTGAGGGTGAAAGGTCAGACTGGGGTGGGGGC
>NC_057754.1:11720110-11738695 GCF_004010195.1 Chiloscyllium plagiosum | reverse complement strand
CGCTCCACCCTCCTCTCCGACCTATCACCATTGCCCCCACTTCCACCCACCAATCACACTCTCCGCTACCTTCACCCCCCCCAACCCCACCCCTCCCATTTATCTCTCCTCCCCCAAGTCTCCCAGCCTCATTCCTGATGGGGCTTTTGCCTGAAACATCGACTTCCCTGCTACTCGGATGTTGCCTAACCCGCTGTGCTTTTCCAGCACCACACTATAGACTCTAATCCCAAGTCTCCCAGCCTCATTCCTGATGGGGCTTTTGCCTGAAACATCGACTTCCCTGCTACTCGGATGTTGCCTAACCCGCTGTGCTTTTCCAGCACCACACTATAGACTCTAATCTCCAGCATCTACAGTCCTCACTTTCGCCATGGCTTGCTTCTTGCATAACTGTGGTTTCCCACCCACTGTAGTTGACAGAGCCCTCAACTGTATCCAACCTATCACCTGTGCTTCCATCCTCGCTCCTTCTCATCACTTGAAGATTGGGTTCCCTTTCCTTACTTTCATCCACTAGTCTCCACATTCAAAGGATCATTCTCTGCCACTTCAGACAACTCCAGCAGAATGTCACCACCAAACACATCTTCCCCTCACTCCCCAATCTGCACTTGATAGGGATTGTTCCCTCCAGGACACATTAGTGTATTTCACGACCAGTAACACCACCTGCCATCCCCCTGGCAGCTTCCTATGTATCTGCAGAAACTGCAACATCTGCCCCTTCACCATCTCCCTGCTCACCATCTGAGAGCCTGATTAGTCTTTCCACATGAAGCAGCATTTCACCTGTATCTCCTCCAATCTTGTGTATTGTATTCACTGCACCCAATATGGCCTAATCAACATTGGAAAAACCAAACACAGACTCAGTGATCGCTTTGCAGAACACCTTCTATCTATGTGCAAGCATGACTGTGACCTTCCCATTGCCAGTTATTTTAACACAGCACCTTTATCTCATGCCTACGTGTCTATCCTTGACATGCTGCAGTGTTCCTATGACTCAGCACGAGCTGGAAGAACAATATCTGGTCTTCAGACTTGACACTTTATGGACTCCTGGATGAAATACTGAGTCCAACACATTCAAATTGTCAACCAACTCCCATTTCTTCCTTTTCTTTTATAAGTTCATGAGATATAGGAGCAGAATTAGGCCATTCCACTCATTGAGCTTTTCCGCCACTCAATCATGGTTGATATCTCCTCACCCTCATTTTCTTGCCTTCTCCCCATAAATCTTCAACCCGTTGCAGATTAAAAATCTGTCTCACGGCTCCTTAAATTTACTCACTGTCCCAGCATCCACTGCACTTTGGGGTAGCGAGTTCCACAGATTCACAACCTTTTGGGAGAAGTAACTTCTCCTCAACTTTATTGTAAATTTGTTACCCCTTATCCTAAGGTTATGACTTCTCATCCTAGAATTCCCCACAAGAGGAAGCATCCACTCCACGTCTGTTTTATCCACACCGTTTATCATCATGAACTCCTCAATTTGATCCCTCCTCATTCTTCTAAATTCCAGAGAGTATAGAATTAAACTGTTCAATCTCGCTTCATATGACAAACCCCTCATCTCTGGGTTCAATCTAATGAACTTCCAATGCCACTGTATCTTTCCTCAAATAAAGGGACCAAAACTCGCACAATTCTCCGGGTGTTGTTTAGTTGCAACAAAACTTCCTGACCTTTATATAGTGTTCCTTTAGCTATGTTAGTCAACATTTAATTCACTTTCTTTATTATCTGCTGTGTCTGCATGCTAGTTTTCTGTGACTCACGAACGCGAACACCCAGATTCCACTGTATTGCAACACCTCAAAGTCTTTCCCCATTTAGATAATGGCTTTGCCTTCTAGTTTTTCCGACTAAAATGCATGACCTCACGTATATCCCCGTCAAACTCCATCTGCCACATTTTGCCCCACTCTCTTAACCTATCCATATCCATTTGTAAGGTTCTTATCTCCTCATTCCAATTTACCATCCCACCTATTTTTGTGTTATCCGCAAATTTGGCTATAGAGCCTTCTGTCCCTGTATCCAAGTCATTAATATAGATTGTAAAATGCTGGGGCCCTGTGGCACTCTACTAGTTACTAGTTGCCATGCAGAAAAATAATATCCTGACACTCTGTCTTCTGTCCATCAGCAGTTCACCCATCCAAACTAATAAATTACCCCAATCCCATATGATCCAACCTTGCGAATTAAACTTTTGTGCCACACCTTATCAAATCCCTTCCAGAACTCCAGAGATATTGCAGCACATCTACAGGATCTCCATTATCTACTTTGCTTGTTACATCTTCAAAGCACTGTAGCAAATTAGTCAAACATGATTTGCCCTTCATAAAATCATGCTGTCTTTGATAGATAGTATTTTGACTTGCCAAATATCCTGATATTACTTCCTTGATAATTGATTCCAAAACTTTCCCAACAACAGATGTTAAACTAACTGGTCTATAATTTCCCACATATTGCCTCCCTCCCTTTTTGAATAAGGGTGTTACTTTGGCACATCTCCAAACCATTGGAACTTTTCCCCTCTCCAGGGAATTTTTGAATATTGTAACCAGTGGGTCCACTATGTAGGATGTAGGCCATCAGGCCTGGGGTGTTATCTGCCCTCAATCGTGGTAGTTTGCTCTATACCTTTTCCCTATCAATGTTGCTTGTTCTAAGTTGTACCCTTCCTATTGCCTCTGACTTGCCCGTTCCAGTAGGAGTGGTACTATTATCCTCCACCATGAAAACTAAGGCAAAGTATTGATTTCGCATCTCTGCCATTTTAGTGTTCGCAACTGCTAACGCTCTAGTTTCATCTTCCAAGGGACCAACATTCACCTTTGTGACTCTCTTCCCTTTTATATACCTATGGAAGCTTTTGCTGTCCTTTTTGATATTTTGTGCAAGTTTAGTTTTGTAATTTACCGTAGCCCTATAAATTAATTTTTTAGTCTCCCTTTGTTTATATTTGAAAGTTTCAGCCTGCATCTGGCCTTTGCAATATTGTATACCTTAGTTTTTGACTTTATGTTGTCCTTGACCACCTTATTTAGCCATAGATGGTTTTTGACACCCCCACCCCACCCCTTACCATCTTCCCTCCTCACTTGGATATATTTTAGTTGTGTGGAATTGAGTAGCTTCTTAAACATCTGCCACTGCACATCCGCTGTCTTACCATTTAGCTTTCCTGCCCAATCTAATCAGGCTAAATCTGTCTTCATTCCTATGTAATTTTCTTTGTTTAATTCCAGAATACTTGTGTGGGATTCCAACTTCTCACCCCAAAACTAATTTTGAATCCTATCAAACAATGATCACTGCTCCCTAGAAGATCCTTAACTGTGATGTCATCAATTAATCTCTCCTAATTCCACAATATCAAGTCCAGAGTAGCCTGCTTCCTGGGTGGTTCCACAACATACTTCTCCAACAAACAATATCTAATATTTTAAATGAACTCTGCCTCCAGGCTATTCACGTCAATTTGATTCTTGCAATCTATGGGAATGTTATAATCATAATTATTGCCGTACCTTTCTTGCAAGCCTTGAGTATTTCTTAGTTTATACAGTACCCTACTGAAGAACTACTGGTTCAGGACCTACAGATTACTCGTACCAGGTATTGATTCCCTTTGTTATTTCTTATTGGTACCCAGAATGACTCTTGATCTCCTGTGCTTACGTCATTTCTCAATACAACGTTGATCCCTTCCTTTAGCAGCCAAAGCCACACACCTACTTTTCATTTCAGATGATCTTCCCGAAATGCTGAGTACCCTTGGATTTTCAATTCTATGCCCTGGTCTCTTTGTGACCATGTCTTAGTAATCGCGATCAAATCACACCCTTTTGTTTCTATTTGCGCCATTAATGCATTAATTTTGTTTCAAGTGCTTTGTACATTTAAACACAAAACTTATAAATTTGATCTACTGGTAAATTTTCCTACTCTTTGGTGCATAGAGATATTCACCTGCTCTGTCCCTCACCTTTATTGTCTGGTAACCATCCACCACATTGCTAACCAGCACTCTTACCTCCTCCTTTAATTTGAGTTTTCTAATTTCCCATACAACCTATATGGACCATGACAACTGGATCTTTACCCTCCCACTCCAAGTTCATCTGCAGCCCAGGTGAGATATCCTGAACCCAAGCACCACATAGGCAACACAACATTCAGGATCCCAGTCTTGGTCACAAAGAACGTTGTGTAGGCCCCTAACAAAACTGTCCTAATTACAACCACATTTCTCTTCTCTCCCCCCATTTAAATGGCTCCCTGCACCATGGTGCTGCAGTCAGTCAGCTATCCTTCCTGCAATCCTCCTTCCTTTCCATACAGGAAGCAAGACACTCAAACCTGATGGACAGGGACAAGGGCTGAGTCTCCTGCAACTCTACCTCCTGGATATCTCTACCTGCCTCACTGACAGTCACATCATTCTGTCCCAGACTATTGACCAAATTCAAGTTAGTTGGTCTAAGGGGTGTGACCATTGCCTGAAACACAGCATCCAGATAACTCTTCCCCCTCCTTGATGTGTCGCAATATCCAAAACTCAGAATCCAGCTCATCAACTCTGAGCTAGAGTTCCAACATTTACTACAGATGTGGTCAGTCAGAACCACAATGGGGTCGACCAGCTTCAACATCATGCAGGAATAAGACCTCCATCCTTATTTTATTTAATTAGTTTTTAATTTTAATTTTATTTTTAACTATATTTATATCTCTGCTTATTATCTTAATATGAATGCAAGTTATCGCCAATAATTTAGCCCAGACTCACTTTTAGCCCAGATTTGAATTTAGCAGATTCCCTGATTAGCCAATCAAATCACATCTTTCCTGTGATGTCACTTTTCAGCTCCCCCTCAGTTGAAACACTCAGAATCAGAAACTCTTACCTTCCCAGGCTGCTCTTCCACAAATCCCTGAGGTACATTTTTATATCCTTTATCTTTCCAGATTGCTCTCTGGCTCACTTCCACTCAGCTCCACCTCTTTTGGCTTGTTATATTCTGTTATCATGTCCTGTCTCCCCTCCTTACCTCTTCCTACCCGCCGCCACCCCCACCCCCACCCCCACCAATCCTGGTGGGACTGTCAGTCCTTTGAAATCTGGGAGGTAGATACACCATTGTTCTGCAATCCTCACATTCCGATCCCTTAATCTGAACTATCAACATCTTTTGTCCACCAGCACCCTACACCCACATAACCCCGCAAGCTATGGCATAAATGTGTCCCCGCCACACTTCACTTCAGCTCTGATGAAGAGTCATCCAGACTCAAACGTTAGCTTGTTCTCCCTCCATTGATGATGTCTGACTCACTGTTATCTCCAAAACTTGCTCTGCAGCAATTTGCTCCAACATTTCGTTGAGGGAGCAGGTGTGCACAGACTTCGGGATGCCATCCGCATTGGCTAGCAGAGCACGTGCTTGACCTTCCTATGGGAGGATGCGATCTTTATAGGGCTAAGGTGTAGCAGAGGGCATGTGCAGCCCTCCTGTGGGAGGATGCCACCTTGATAAAGTCACGGTGTAGTAGAGCCCATGCGCGGCCTTCCTCTGGGCAGATGTCATCTTGATAAGGTCACGGTGTAGCAGAGGGCATGCGCGGCCCTCCTGTGGGACAATGTTTTCATGCCACTGAGGATGGCTCAGTAAGAGTTGGTGTGAGTGAGGAGACAGGTAGCGCAAGGGTCAGTCATCTCACTTACTAAAAGGTTCAATGTGGAGAAGTGTTAGGATCATTAAGTGTACAGATAATAATGGAGTGGATGAGAGTTTCAGAAGCAGATGAGCTGCGACTGGGATGGATTCAGTTGATGTTCCTAAGATGGAAGTCTTTGAGTCAAAACGTGGGGTGCTGGAAAAGCCAAGGAGCAGGAGAATCTTCGTTTCAAGCATAAACTGTTTATCAGGAGTGTTTTGATCTCACTAAGGATGGCTCCTTCCTGAGGAAGAGCTAATGCTCGAAACATAGACTCTCCTGCTCCTCAGATACTGCCTGACTGGCTCTGTTTTTCCAGCACCACACTCTTTGACTCTGATCTCTAGCATCTTCAGTCTTCACTTTCTCCTGGTTTTACTGATGATGTGGGCATATGTTGGAATCTCAGTTTGGGGTGAAATATGGCAGCAAGCTTCTGAACAGTCTATTTGAGGATTATGCAGTTGCCAGAGAAAGAGATTCAGTCAGTGGCTGGGGAATGGACTTTGTAACAGGGATGGAAGGCATTGACTTTCATCCTCCTAATGTTCAGTCAAAAGAAGTCTCTGTTCCTCCAGCAGTGGATGTCAAACATGTCAGGATCGTGTGTCTTGGAAGGTAACTTGGTGGTGAAGATTTTCACATAAATCTGCTCCCCTGATCCTTTGAGCTGGTGGAGATTGAGGATTTGGACCATCCGAACACATTTCAGGGCAAATTGTAGATGTATAAAATCCTTTGCTTCCTGACTCTCCTACATCCTCCCTATGTCTCTCTCACTCTGCTCCATGCCGGTCTTTTTTTTAGATTAGATTACAGTGTGGAAACAGGCCCTTCGGCCCAACAAGTCCACACTGACCTGCCGAAGCATAACCCACCCAGACCCATTCCCCTACATTTACCCCTTCACCTAATTGTGTGGGCCCACACCAGGTAGCAGGTTTCTTCTCTGATCGATATTAATTTTGAGCTTCTATGACATTTGAGAAGCTTTTGTGGTAACTGTTCCCAAGTGCCTGTCCAGCAAATTGCCCCAGATTCACTCAGTATGCTTTTACAACCTGCCTTTATGTTTTTGTGCCTTCTCTCTTACTCCTGCCTTCTGTTTCAAATTAATCCACAGAGTATGAGAAGTGGGGGATTTGAAGGCTGCAAACTGAAAGCAAACATCACACCATGATCTAATGGAGTCACCCAGTTTATCACAACCAGAATATCACCACATTTTAAACATAAAAGAAGAAAGCACCATTCACAATGGGGAGAACAAATACTTGTGTTCTGCATGCAAAAAAGGCTTCAGCCAATCAATTGGCCTCAAGAACCATAAATGCAGTCACGTTGTGGAGAAACCATGGAAATGTGGGGATTGTGAAAAGGGATTCAGCCATCATTCTGCACTGAAAATTCATCAACGTATTCACATAGGGGAGAGGCCATTCATCTGCTCCCTGTGTGAAAGAGGATTCACTCAATTGCTGACCTTGCTGACACACCAGCGAGTTCACACTAAGGAGAGACCTTTTAAATGTCCAGACTGTGGGAAGTGCTTTAAAAGTTCCAGTGAGCTGATGTCCCATCAGCGTATTCACACTGAGGAGAGACGGTTCACATGCTCCGACTGGGAGGGCTGGCTTCAAGTGGTCATCCCAACTCACTGTTCACCAACACGTTCACACTGGGGAGAGGCCATTCACCGGCTCTGAATGTGGAAGTGGATTCACTCAGTCCTATCACCTCAAGGCACACCAGCAGGTTCACAGTGAGGAGAGACCTTTTAAATGCCCAAACTGCAGGAAGTGTTTTAAAAGTTCTCACTATCTGCAATCCCATCAACGTGGTTCACACTGAGGAGAGACCCTTTAAATGTTCAGAGTGTGGAAAGTGCTTTAAAGGTTCCAGGGAGCTGATCATCCATCACCGTGTTCACACTGAGGAGAGACCGTTCAGGTGCTCTCACTGTGGAAACGGCTTCAAGAGATCATCTCAACTCACTCTACACCAGCGTCTTCACACTGGGGAGAGGTCATTCATCTGCTCTGAATGTGGACAAATATTCTTTCGGTTTTCCACCCTTTTGACACACCAACGAGTTCACTCTGGGGAGAGGCCATTCACCTGCACTCAGTGTGGGAAGGGATTTTGTGAATCAGCCCACCTCAAGGCACACCAGCGAATTCACACTCAGGTGAGACCTTTCAAATGTCCCGACTGCGTGAAGTGTTATAAAAGCTCTGGAGAACTGAAGTTACATGAACATGTTCACACTGACAACAGACCATTTAGGTGCTCACAGTGTGGGATTGGGTTCAAGCGGTCATCTCGTCTCACTGCACACCAGCGCACTCATACCGGAGAGAGACCATTCACCTGCTCTGTATGTGGGAAGGGTTTCACTCAGAAAATCCACCTCCTGACTCACCAGCGAGTTCACATTTGGGAGAGACCTTTCAAATGCACAGTGTGTGGAAAATGTTATACAAGATCCTGAGATCTGATACGCCATCAATGTGTTCACTCTGATGAGAGGCATTTTAAATGTCCACAATGAGGCAAGTATTTTAAAAGTTCTGGGGGATTGAACTGTGTTCACACCAATGAGAGACCACTCAAGTGCACTCTCTGCGGGACTGGGTTCAGATGATTGTCTCAAATCAGTGTACACCAGCAAATTCACATTGGAGAGAGGTCATTCTTCACTAAATTTGGAAAGGATTCACTGAGAAATCCTTCCTAATAGTACATCTGCTTAGACAGCAGCAAGTCCACAAGTGACTGCATGAGCTGTAATTTCCTGTTAATCACATCACACTGTTATGGACCAGGCCAGACCACCTCAAAATATTTTAAGAATGTACTTGAGACCCTAACTTTTTCTTATTTTAAAGGCAGATGTGAAGTGGATGTTCCAGGTCTGATGCAACTGGTCAAACTACTTGGGCTTTAAGCAAAACACAATTTATTTAAACGCTACAGTTGAAACATGAACAAAAGAAATCAGAATTTGGAATAATTTTAACTGTTGGAAAACTTAGCCAACTCAATACAGTAACTACTTCTAAATAACTGTTCCAATACTGTAACGTCCCATAAACCCATTCCTTGGCAAAAAGCAAAATTCAAACACAGATTCTTACAGGCAGGAGGGAACTTCAACAGAAAATCAGTGGAATCCTTTACTGAAGCTTGCAACTCCCGTGGAATCGCACATCTTATGACTGCTACAGTGAAAATACAGTGAAAAAACCTGAATTGGGAGAACTGGAAAGACCCTTCCCGTTATTATACTAGATTCTTCAACACCTCTGCCTTTACCACCTTTCTTGATAAAACCAATGACAAAATAACTCTTTTTTTTTTAAAGTGACAACATAATAACATGTCCTAAAAATGTTAAAACATCCAGCCCAACTTTGGGTGATAATACAGTGTGTATGCATTAAAATCACAGTCTGATGAATCTACTTCATATCCCAAATACTTCCTTTGAATTAATTCACAAAATGATATGTAAATATTATAAGAGCCATACAATAATAACGGGTGACTTCAATTCCCACATAAACTGGATGAACCTAAACAGCATGGATGCTGTGGAGGATGAAATTCAGTTTGCACTGAATACTTCTGAAGTAGAACATTGAAGGACCAAGTTGGAATCAGCTTGTTTTAGATTTAGCATTCTGTAAAGATAAAGGCTAATTACTAACTTTGCTGCAAAGAAGCCTTTGTTAAATAGTGACCATAATAATGTGGTTTGGAGATGCCGATGTTGGACTGGGGTGTACAAAGTTAACAATCACGCAACACCAGGTTATAGTCCAACAGGTTTAATTGGAAGCATACTAGCTTTCGGAGCATCGCTCCTTCATCAGGTGGTAGTGGAGGGCTCAATCCTAACACACAGAATTTATAGCAAAAATTTACAGTGTGATGTAACTGAAATTATACATTGAAAAATTGATGATGCTCCGAAAGCTAGTGTGCTTCCAATTAAACCTGTTGGACTATAACCTGATGTTGTGTGATTTTTAACATCATAATGTGGAACTTTGAATCAAGTTTTAAAGTGATAGAATAGCAATGTGTGTGACTGAAGACCCTAATGAGGGCAGACATTCAGGAAGGCACCTCACCACCACTACCAGCCAAGCAGTTAGTGTTGAGCCAGCAACAACCATATCCCATTAACAGATGAAAAAAAGACAAGAGTGATACTTCACTGAGATTGAGTATTTTACTGGGGAAATTGTTTAAATGTGTTAAGGTCTTTCAAAATTGTCACCTTTGTATAGAGCCTTATTTTATGCAATAAATGTGTTATATTATTAAAATGAATGTTGGTAGCCTCATGTGAATATGTTCAGTAATTAACCAAATGTGTAATTTAATTGCAAAAATGAAACATGAGTTTCAGATTAAGTCAGATTTCATTCAGAGATTTGACTTGTGCAGTATTTCCATCAACTGGGATCATAATATTTGATCTCATTGAAACTTACAATGTTCTGACAGAATGGATGTAGATTGATATCTCCCCAGGATGTTCAGATTAGAACCAGGGACTTTGTCTCAGATTAAGGGATAGACCATTTAAGGAAAAGGAACAAATTGTCAGTATTTTCAGAGACAGTGCCAGCATAATGGGCCAAATGGCTGCCACCTATGCTTTTAAGATTCTGTGTGTGGGTTTATGATGAATCAAGATTTAATTATTTATACAGTTGCTTTCATTTATAATCAGTTGCTTCTTCCTTCAATAATTTGGAAAATATTTCATCAATAATCACCTCTGATTTATGAAATATCAAAATTATTACAATTAATAATCATCCCTATTATATAAAGAATCAGGATCCTGTTAGATTTTAAAAATTGCCAGTTTTAAAATCTGAATAAACTGAATGTTATTGCATTAATAATTGAGGTTAAAATTCATGAATAATCTGTTATTAACACCCCACCTGCCTCCCCCTTCTCCCATTGATCAACAATTCTCTGTCACCCCAAAACCTGTAATTTTTGGGTGAGACAGATTCTGAGGCATTAAAATGGGTCATACTGGGAAATTTTGAGAAGCAGTGATTTGTTACGATTCCTTTCTAGACTTTAAATGCAATAGCTCATGTTCACAATGTTCTATCTCCCTGAGAGAAGTTAGTTTTATTCATCGTTATCAGGTGCCCTTGTGGATTATTGATTTCGTGTTTCATGCCATACCTGACCCATGTAAAAAGTTATACCAGGTGCAGATCAGACCAAAGAACATTGAATTCAGGGGCTGGGTATGATCAATCATCTGCATTGGGCAGTTCACATCATCCACATGCCTGATAGAGGGCTTCCAATACATACTCTTTAATCTGACTAAGCATCCTCAAGGAAAAATATTTCCAGGTTGGCAGAGAAATGCATTCAAGTTTGTCTCCACATTTTCTCAAACGAAAAATCCAATATTCCCATTCACTGGGGGGGGGTAATTGTTGACCCAAACCATCCACTTTGGTGAAGATGCATCTGCGAAGAAGTCAACAATTTTGAACATCTTTAGGCCAAGATGGAAAATGAATATTAACAATGGAAAAAGCATGTGACTGAGCATCACTCCCATTCCCTTCAGCAAATATCATCTGCCCCACATGTGGTAGTGCTTTTGTGGATCTAGCCTTGAACTACTGAATAACCTCAGGACCCACAACACTTAAGTGGAAGAAAGTCATTCTTGATCCTTACTGACTGCTCAAGAAGAGGAATATGGTTTGAGCAAAGATATTGTAAATCAATGATAGACATTCAGAACACATTATTCTGGATGGTGTGAATATACTTAGTTTAGAAGCATAAATTACTATATCCCATATGTTCCCTCCTTTATCTAAGTTTGGTATATTTTTTCCTCAGATTATCTCCTTGTTTTTATTTCAAATGTCCTTCCCTGAACATGCTTCTCGGGTTCACTGTCAGTCACCTATTCCAGGTTTCAATCTAATAAACAGCCTCTGAACCACTCCAATAAATTTATATGTTTCCTGAAAGATAATGATGAAAATTGCATACAGTATTTGAAATGTGGATTTACCAATTCTCTGCATAAATGAAGCAGAACATCCTTATTAAAAGCCAAAAGAACTGTGGATGCTTTAAATCAGAAACAAAAACAGAAATTGCTGAAAAAGCTCAACCGCTCTCAGTATATTTTGTGCAAAAAAGGCATGGTAAGGCTTCCACTTGCCTGCCACGTCAACACACCACCCTGTTCCCTGGCCAACATCTCTGTCTCCGTCTTGCTGCAGTGCTTTAACAAAGCTCAGCACAAGCTGGAAGAACAGTACCTTATTTTCAGCTTGGGGACCCTGCAGCCCTCCACACTCAATAATGAGTTCAATAACTTTTGGGCTTGAGCTCTCCCATGTCCTTACCCCAATCCCCAGACATCAGACCTTGTTATCACGTATTCTGCTATCAGACACAGCTTATTGTTAATGTGTACCAGTCCCCATTAATAGCTCTTCATCCTTCTAGCCAGGTCATTTTCCATTCATTTGTCTGTCCAACTGTTCTTCTGTCTGTTTGGGCTCCATTCCCATCTATCATTTACTCAATACCCTCTCTCCCCACCCTATCTTCTGGAAATAAACTGAGATTTTCCTAGCAACCATCAGTTCTGAGGACACAAAACACTTGACCTGAAACATTAATTCTGATTTCTCTGCACAGATGCTTCTAGACCTGCTGAGCTTTTTCCACAATTTCTGTTTTTATTTCAGAACATCCTTACATTTCTATTCAATTCCTGTCATAAAAAGGATAACAAACCATTATATTTCTTGATTATATGCTGTTCCTACATGCAAACTCTGTGACATGCTTTAAAGCCCTCTCCACCTCCAAATTCTGTAGTCATTCTCCATTTAAGTAATGCTTTGCTCTTATTTATCCTTCCAGTCAAGGTGAACATTTTAGTCCATCTGCAAGATATTTTGCATATTCACTGAATCTATCTACCAATATTGGTACGTAAACTCCTTATGTCTTCGTGGTGGGCGGCACGGTGGCACAGTGGTTAGCACTGCTGCCTCACAGCGCCAGAGACCCAGATTCAATTCCCGCCTCAGGCGACTGACTGTATGGAGTTTGCACGTTCTCCCCGTGTCTGCGTGGGTTTCCTCCGGGTGCTCCGGTTTTCTCCCACAGTCCAAAGATGTGCAGGTCAGGTGAATTGGCCATGCTAAATTGCCCGTAGTGTTAGGTAAGGGGTAAATGTAGGGGGGTATGGGTGGGTTGCGCTTCGGCGGGGCGGTGTGGACTTGTTGGGCCGAAGGGCCTGTTTCCACACTGTATGTAATCTAATCTAATCCAATAACCTAGGTTTCTTAAATCCATCTTTAGTTACTATGCCTTCAATCCCCTCATTTAAGGGATTTATGTAAATTCTAAAATGTTGGGGTATGTATTATGCACAACATTTTACAAAACCACAGGTGGAATAAAGCTTTCTTTTCCAGAATGAGTGGTCCTACCCAGACCTCTCACCTTACGGGTGGAACCGAGGAGAACCAATGACTTAAAATGCTCATCTAATTTCCTTTTTTAGAGAAATAAACTTGCAGAGTTTTGGGAGGAAAGCAGGGGAATTAGAGAGACTCTGTTGCTACATAGAAAGTTGGCATTCATGAAACAGGCCCATTTACCGGACACATGTGAGATGATGCACTTTGGAAGGTCAACTACAGGTGGACATTGTTCAGTCAATGGCAGAACCTTTATATGTATTGATCAGCACAGGGATCTGAGTGTGCAAGTCCACAGATCACTAAAAGTGGCAATGCACGTACATAAGCTAGTAGAAATGGCCAATGGCATGCTTGCTTTCATTGGAAGGCATGATGTAGAGTTGCTGGTTGACAAAATTAAAAATCACCCAACACCAGGCTATAATCCAACAGGTTTATTTGGAAGTACAAGCTTTCAGAGCGCTGATCCTACATCAACTACCTGACAAAGGGGCAGCACTCAGAAAGCTTGTACTTCCAAATAAACCCGTTGGACTATAACTTGATGTTGTGTGATTTTTAACTTCACTGGAAGGGGCATTGAGTATAAAGATTGGCAAGTTATGCAGCAGCTTTATAGAACTTTAGTTAGGCCACCCTTTGAATATTGCATACACTACCATAAAGATGTGGATTCTTTGGAAAAGGGTTTACTAGGATATTGCCTGATATGGGGTATTTTAGCTATGAATGACGGTTGGGTGGACTGGGTTTGCTTTCACTACAACACAGGAGATTGAGGGGTGACCTGATAAAAGTTTATAAGATTGTGAATGGCATGGATAGAGTGGAAGGTATGAGGCTTTTTCCCAGGGTGGAGGGGTCAATTACCAGGGGACAGAGGTTCAATGTACAGGAATAGAGAGGATGTTTAAAAGATATACGTGAGGCAGGTTTTTTCACACAAAAGGTGGTGAATGCCTGGAATGTGTTGACAGAGGAAGCGGCGGAAGCGGCGGAAGCAGACACAACGGAGGCATTCAAGGAACACCTGGACGAATACATGAAAAGAAAGGCAGCAGTGAGCTTTGGATCCTGTAAGTGCAGACAGTTTCAGTATGGAAGGTTAAATAATGTAGTTGCAGGTTTAGGGGAAGCGGAAGGGCCTGTACCCCTCTGTGCATTATTCTTTTACATTGCACGATGAAAGGCCGATGATATTGAGGAGTTCGTGAACGGGGAGTGTCTTTATTCGACTTTGCTGTGAGATCTGCTTGGATTTGACTATCTGAAAATGCTTCCATTGAATGTGCTGCAGAAACATTGTGAGAACAATGCCCTCCCAGTCCCGCCTCATTCCTGATGAAGGGCTTTTGCCCGAAACGTCGATTTTCCTCCTCCTCGGATGATGCCATACCTGCTGTGCTTTTCCAGCACCACTCTAACCTTCAGGACCCACTTTCGCCTTTCAGTCCAGGACCAAGTTCTGGCTCCAGACCCGCCTCCTCTTTCACTGATTAGTTGTAGGACTAATCCCGCCCCTCACTCTCTCCGATAGGTTAAAGCGCTAGACCGCCCCATAATCATTGATAGTGCTGGAAGAGCGTAGCAGTTCAGGCAGCATCCAAGGAGCAGCGAAATCGACGTTTCGGGCAAAAGCCCTTCATCAGGAATAAATCCTTGGATGCTGCCTGAACTGCTGTGCTCTTCCAGCAGAACTAATCCAGAGCCCCATAATCGTTGATTGGTTAGGGTGAGTCCCTCGCTCACTCTGAATGGATGGCCGGCAGCTCCTATCCCGCCTCTTGCTTCCTATTGGCTCTGCGCCGTCAATCAGGCGGGTGGCAGAGTGGAGCATGCGCACAGCTGATTGGGATATCGAACATGTCTGTGACGGTTGGAAGTTTATCACATTCCATGGGTGGTAGGTAAAGGTTAAAGTAGGCAAAGGTTAAAGTAGGCAGCTGTCGGAGAAACATTCTGGAAAGTATAATTCATAATTGTGGAGTTGAGGTCGCAATCCCCAAACCTGAGTGTTCTGGTGCAGCGGAGTCCTCGGGCCTCCTCCTGAAACAGGCCCCGTTTAACGGCCGTTAGTCTTTGTTTTTGGTGGGTGTCCGCCAATGTCGTGATGTGACCGTGAGTGGGCGTGACCATGCGTAGCCCACACTCTTTCCACCCCCCCCAACCATTCTGAGCCAAAATCTGCATGTGCGGCTCTGCTGGTTTGTACACTTACTGCAGGAAAAGGCCAATATGAAGGGAAGATGAAGGTGGGTGGGATAAAAAGCAGCAATCCCACAGAATCCAACTCCTGTAACTCCCTGTAAACTTAACAGGGCTCTCAGCACCTAAATGTCTGACTGAATTCTTCCTGCACGTGGAGCAGAGAAATTGTCTGACCCTGGTGTGACTGCACCATTGGGTGGTCAGCTCAGGTGGGTAACTGTATCCCTGTCATTGTCCTGATATTTCCACAGGATCTCCATAGTGTAGGGATCTCTGTCTCTGCTGTCTGGATGATCAAATAAATTCTAATCCAATGGAAAGAACATCCATATTGTTTCTGTAAACTGAAGATAAGATAGTGAAGAAGGCATTTGGTATGCTTTCCTTTATTGGTCAGAGTATTGGAGTTGGGAGGTCATATTGCAGCTTTACAGGTTGTTGATTAGGCCACTTTTGGAATATTGCTTGTAATTCTGGTCTCCTTCCTATCGGAAGGATGTCGTGGAACTTGAAATGGTTCAGAAAATATTTACAAGGATGTTGCCAGATTTGGAGGATTTGAGCTATTGGGAGAGGCTGAATAAGCTGGGGCTGTTTTCCCTGGAATGCCGGAGTCTGAGGAGTGACCTCATAGAGGTTTATAGAATCATGAGGGGCATGGATAGGATAATTAGAGAAGGTCTTTTCCCTGGGGTGAGTGTAGAACTAGAGGACATAGGTTTAGGGTCAAAGGAGAAAGATATAAAAGGGACCTAAGGGGCAATCCTTTCATGCTGAGGGTTATACATGTATGAAATGAGCTGCCAGAAAAAGTAGTGGAAGCTGGTACAATTGCAGCATTTAAAAGGCATATGGATAGGTATATGAATAGGAAGGCTTTAGAGAGATGTAGGGGTCTAGACTAGAGTGGTGCTGGAAAAGCACAGCAGGTCAGGGAGTATCCGAGGAGCAGGAAGATCGACGTTTCAGGCAAAAGCCCTTCATCAGGAATGAAGCAATCAAATGCTGGCAAATGGGACTAGATTAGGTTAGAATATCTGATCAGCATGGATAAGTTGAACCGAAGGGTCTGTTTCCATTTTATTTCAGTCTATGTTAAAGTACTTTCCACAGTCAGTTCACTCCCTCTCAGGCTGTCTAACTGGTTGCAACTCTTCCTACAGACTACTGGAAGACTTTATGTATTAGGAAGAGGAGTAGGCCTGTTTCACTATTCAGTATGATTGACATTCTTCAAGTCCGCTTTCCAGCATTTTTCCTGTAATCTTTGATTCCACTACTGATCAAGAATCTGGCTATCTCAGCCTGAGATATTCACAAGAACTCTGCCCCACAGCTCAATGGTAAGGAGCTCCAACTCTTACAATAGAACAGAAAATCCTCATCTCAGTTTCAAATTGGTGTCCCTTTATTCCGAGATGATGCTTTCTGGTCCTAGACTCTTCCATGAGGGGGAGCATCAGTTCAAAATTTATCCTGTCATACAGTCAGAGTCATAGAGATATATGACCCGGGTTCAATTCCAGCCTCAGGCGACTGACTGTGTGGAGTTTGCACGTTCTCCCCGTGTCTGCGTGGGTTTCCTCCGGGTCTCCGGTTTCCTCCCACATTCCAAAAATGTGCAGGTCAGGTGAATTGGCCATGCTAAATTGCCCATAGTGTTAGGTAGGGGGTAAATGTAGGGGTATGGGTGGGTTTCGCTTCGGCGGGTCGGTGTGGACTTGTTGGGCCGATGGGCCTGTTTCCACACTGTAAGTAATCTAATCTAATCATATATCACAAAAACAGACCCTTCGGTCCAATTCCTCCATTCCAACCGGACATCCTAACCTAACCTAATCTAGTCCCATTTGGCCCGCATCCCTCTAAACCCTTCCTATTTACATACCTATCCAAATGCCTTTTAAATGTTCTAATTGTACCAGCTTCCACCACTTCCTCTGGCAGCTCATTCCATATTTGTACCACGTCTGCGTGGAAAAAGTTGCCCTAGGTCCCTTTGAATTTTTTCCCCTCTCACCCTAAACCCATGTTTTCTAGTTCTGGGCTCCCCGATCCCAGGGAAAAGACCTTGTCTATTTATCCATCCATGCCTCTCATGATTTTACATGCCTTTGTAAGATCACTCCTCAGCCTCCAACACTCCAGGGAAAACAGCCCCAGCCTCAGTCAATGAAAACAAGCATGCAGGTACAGCAGGCACTGAAGAAAGTTAATGGCATGCTGGCCTTCATAACAAGAAGAATTGAGTATAGGAGCAAAGAGGTCCTTCGGCAGCTGTACAGGGCCCTGGTGACACTGCACCTGGAGTATTGTGTGCAGTTTTGGTCTCCAATTTTGAGGAAGCACATTGTGGCTATTGAGGGAGTGCAGCGTAGGTTCACAAGGTCAACTCCCGGAATGGTGGGACTATCATATGGTGAAGATTGGAGTGACTGGGCTTGTATACACTTGAGTTGAGAAGGATAAGAGGGGATCTAGTCCCACCTGCCAGCACTCGGCCCATATCCCTCCAAACCCTTCCTATTCCCATACCCATCCAAATGCCTCTTAAATGTTGCAATTGTACCAGCCACCACCACTTCCTCTGGCAGCTTATTCCATACATGTACCACTCTCTGTGTGAAAAAGTTGCCCCGTAGGTCTCTTATATCTTTCCCCTCTCACGTCAAACCTACGGCCTCTAATTCTAGACCCCCGGACCCCAGGGAAAAGACTTTGCCTATTTACCCTATCCATGCCCCTCATAATTTTACAAACCTCTATAAGGTCATCCCTCCACCTTCGACGCTCCAGGCAAAACAGCCCCAGACTGTTCAGTCTCTCCCTATAGCTCAAATCCTCCAACCCTGGCAACATCCTTGTAAATCTTTTCTGAACCCTTTGAAGTTTCACAACAACTTTCCGATATTCCAACAATGGCCTAACCAATATCCTGTACAGCTGCAATATGACCTCCCACCTCCTGTACTCAATACTCTGACCAATAAAGTAAAGCATACCAAACACCGCCTTCACTATCCTATCTACCTGCGACTCTACTTTCAAGGAGCTATGAACCTGCACTCCAAGGTATCTTTGTTCAGCAACACTCCCTAGGACCTTACCATTAAGT
>NC_057754.1:11716004-11719534 GCF_004010195.1 Chiloscyllium plagiosum | reverse complement strand
ATGTACATCCTGTCCCTCAGGATTCCCTCCAACAACTTGCCCACCACTGACGTCAGGCTCACTGGTCCATAGTTTCCTGGTTTGTCTTTACTGCCCTTCTTAAATAGTGGCATCACCTTAGCCAACCTCCAGTCTTCCGGCACCTCACCTCTGACTATCGATGATACAAATATCTCAGCAAGAGGCCCAGCAATCACTTCTCTATCTTCGCACAGAGTTCTGGGGTACACCTGATCAGGTCCTGGGGATTTATCCACCATTATGCATTTCAAGACATCCAGCACTTCCTCCTCTGCAATATGGACATTTTGCAAGATGTCACCATCTATTTTCCTACAATCTATATTTTCCACATCCTTTTCCACAGTAAATACTGATGCAAAATACTCATTTAGTACTTCCCCCATTTTCTGCGGCTACACACAAAGGCTTCCTTCCTGATCTTTGAGGGGCCCTATTTTCTCCTTAGTTACGCTTTTGTCCTTAATGTATTTGTAAAAAGTCTTTGGATTCTCCTTAATTCTATTTGCCAAAGGTATCTCATGTCCCCTTTTTGCGCTCCTGATTTCCCTCTTAAATATACTCCTACTTCCTTTATACTCTTAAGGATTCACTTGATCTATCCTGTCTATACCTGACATATGCTTCCTTCTTTTTCTTAACCAAACCCTCAATTTCTTTAGTCATCCAGCATTCGTTATGCCTACCAGCCTCCCCTCTCACCCTAACAGGAATATACTTTCTCTGGATTCTCATTATCTCATTTCTGAAGGCTTCCCATTTTTCAGCCATCACTTTACCTGTGAACATCTGCCCCCAATCAGCTTTCGAAAGTTCTTGCCTAATACCATCAAAACTGACCTTTCTCCAATTTAGAACTTCAACTTTTAGATCTGGTCTATCCTTAAGATTTGTAAAGGATTGGACATTGTGGAGGCAGGAAGAATGATTCCGCTGATGGGTGAATCCAGAATCAGAGGGCATAGTTTAAAAATAAGGGGTCGGCCATTTAGAACAGAGTTGAGGAGAAACTTCTTCACCCAGAGAGTGGTGGATATATGGAATGCTCTGCCCCAGAAGGCAGTGGAGGCCAAGTCTCTCGATACTTTTAAGAAAGAGATGGATGGAGCTCTGAAAGATAGTGAAATCAAGGGATAAGACTGGAACAGGATACTGATTGTGGGTGATCAGCCATGATCATAATGAATGGTGGTGCTAGCTCGAAGGGCTGAATGGCCTACTTCTGCACCTATTGTCTATTCAGCCTCTCCCTATAGCTCAAACCCTCCAACCCTGGCAACCTCCTTGTGAATCTTTTCTGAACTCTATCATGTTTCACAATTTCCTTCCAGTAGGAGGGAGACCAAAATTGCACACAATATTCTAAAAGTGGCCTACCCAATGTCCTGTACACCGCAACATAACCTGTAAACTCCTATATTCAATACTCTGTCCAATGAAAGAAAGCAGACCTAATGCCTTCTTCACTATCCTATTTACTTGTGACTCCACTTTCAAGGACTATGAACCTGAACTCTAAGGTCTCTTTGTTCAGCAAGACTCCCCAGGACCTTACCATTAAGTGTAAATGTCCTGCCCTGATTTGCCTTTCCAAAATGGCACACATCATATTTATCTAAATTAAACTCCATCTGCCACTCCTCAGCCCATTGGCCCATCTGATCAAGCTCCTGTTGTATGCTGAGGTACCTTCATTCGCTGTCCACTACACCTCCAATTTTAGTGTCATCTGCAAACTTACTAACCATTCCTCCTACGTTCACATTCAAATTGTTTATATAAATGGCAAAAAGTAATGGATCCAGCACCAATCTTTGTGGCACACCACTGGTCACAGGCTTACATTCTGAAACGCAACCCTCCACCACCACTCTCTGTCTTCTACCTTCAAGCCAGCTCTGTATCCAAATGGCTAGTTCTCCCTGTATTCCATGAGATCTAACCTTGCTAACCAGTCTACCATGAGGAACATTGTCGAACATCTTACTGAAGTCCATATAGATCACAGCAGGTCAGACAGCATCCGAGGAGCAGGAAACTTAACAATTTGGGCATAAGCACTTCACCAGGACTATAGGGGGTGGTGTGTGATGAATGGGAGGGGAGTGGAGCTGGGGAGAAGATAGGTAGATGAAGGTGGGGTGTGATGGTGATAGAGTGGAGTAGATGGGTGGGAAGGAAGATGGACGGGTAGGACAGTTCAAGAGGATGATGCTGAGTTGGTGGGGGCTGGACCTGGGATAAGCTGGGGGAGAGGAGATGAAACTGGTGAAATTGACATTGATTCCATGTGGTTGGAGGATCCCAAGGCAGAAGATGAAGTGTTCTTTCTCCAGGTTTTGGTGGCTAGGATTTGGTGGTGAAGGCGCCTGCAACTTGTCTGTCCTTAGTAGAGTGGGAGGGGGAGTTGAGGTGGTCAGCCACATGATGGTGGGGTTGTTTTGTGCATGTGTTCTGGAGATGTTCTGTGAATTCCACAAATTGGCTTCTTGTCTCCCTGATGTAGAGGAAACCAAATAAAAACCAACAGACACAGTAGGTGAGGTGTTCAGATGTGCAGGAAAATGGGGCCTTGAATGGAGGTGAGGAGTGGTAGGTGTAGGTGCAGGTTTTATACCTCTTGTAATGGCAAGGGAAGGTACCCACACTCCTGATGAAGGGTTCTGCTCGAAACATCGACTCACCCGCTCCTCGGATGCTGCCTGACCTGTTTTTTTCCAGCGCCACACATTTGACTCTGATCTTCACATCTGCAGTCCTCAGTTTCTCCTAGACCATATAGATATGTCCACTGGTCAGCGCTCCGCGAAACTACTTAAAAAAATTCAGTCAAGTTCGTGAGACATGATTTTCCATGCACAAAACCACGTTGACTAACCCAAATCAGTCCTTGCCTTTCTAAATGCAAGTAAATCCTGTCTGTCAGGATTCCCTCCAACAGTCTGCCCACCACCGATGTCAGGCTCACCAGCCGAGAGTTCACTGGCTTTTCCTTACCATCTTTCTTAAATTGTGGAACCACTTCAGCCAACCTACAGTCTCCTGGCCCCTCACCTGTGACTATCGATGACACAAACATCACAAGAAGGAGCCCAGCAATCACTTCCCTGGCTTCCGAAGACCCTTCAGAATCTAATTTGCTTCAATGAGACCACCTCTCATTGTTCTCAACTCCAATCAATACTGCCCCACTAACTCAATCTGTGTCACTGGTTAAAGGTTTTTCCACTGTGCGTTGTCAAAAAACTTGCAGATTTTAAAAATATTTTCGTTTTGAATCTGAGAGCTGAACAAATGGCTTTTGACTGAGCAGCAGCTGGTGATCAAAAGAATGAATGAGTTGTTTGTTTTTGAGACCAAGCTTGGAAGTTAACTCAGGAACCGATGATCCTTTGTTTGTCTCGCTGCTCCCTGCCCCATCTCGCCCCCGCCACTCTCCCTACCTTCAGACCATTGCCCGCCCAATGTCCTCACCTTTGCCGCAGCTTCGCCATCTACCCACCCCTCCT
>NC_057754.1:11710762-11715647 GCF_004010195.1 Chiloscyllium plagiosum | reverse complement strand
TGACCCTCACTTGCCTCCTACCACGCCACGCCTCCTCACATGCCTTCCCTCCTCGCTCGCCCCCTTCAGAACCTTCCCTCCTCGCTCACCTTCTCACTCACCACCCTCCTGCTCCTCCCCTCCCCGGTCGCCCCCTCCAGTCCTCCTCCACGCCCTCCCGCTAGCCCTTCATAGCTGACCCCCTCCTGCCCCTCCCCTCCTCGCATGCCACTCCCTCTCCTCCTCTCCTAGAGTGTCCCCTCCCACGCCTGCCCACCCTGCTCGCCCTCTCCCACGCCTGTCCACCCTGCTCACCCCTCCCTTGCCTGCCCTCCCTGCTCGCACCCTCCCCGCTCCTTCCTCACCTCATGCTTATCCATGTAAAATTATGCCAAAAAATAGCTGAAACAGTCCCAGGGTCAACAACAGGCGTTTGGATCAGTAGCAAGTTGAGGGCATGTTTGTGGATAATCTGTGGAATGCTTTGCCGCAGAAAGTGTGGAGATGAAGTCATTTAAGACAGCAGTAGGTTTCTGATTAGTAAGGGGACCGTGCGTTATGGAGAGCAAGTAGGCGAATGGAGTTGAGAAAATGGCTGAGAAATAATCAGCCATTATCAAATGGTAGAGCAGACTTGATGGGCAGGATGGTCTATTTGTGTTCTTGTGTCTTTTAGTCTTATTTGGCCCATTCAGCCTGTTCTACTACTGTATTCTGTAAGATCCCAGCTGATCTGATTCTGACTTCAACCCCACATTCCTTATTATCCCCTGGAACCCTGTCTCCGCTACATTTTTCACCTCCAACTGAAACTACACGTTTCTGAAACACCTTTTGCAGGGACTTATAAGATTTGAAGGCAGCAGGAATATCTTTTACTTACTTTTGATATGTTTTCAGCTGCAGGTTCCAGCAGGAGATTTCGAAACAGTGGAAGTGTTTGCGAGGTGAGTGTTTTTGAGCATTTGTCGACACTGTCAATCCTCCTGTGCCATGTTCTGGTTCCAAAACTGTGAGGCTGGTGTGACTCACTTACTGTGGATCTGAATCCATGTCCATCTATTGCTTTGTTTGGCCTTTGCTTTCCCTCATCACCTCTCTGCCATTGTCTGACTTCCTGTTTTACTTCTCATTTATATAAATAGCTTAGATGAAAATATAGAAAGCATGATTAGTAAGTTTGCAGGTGACAGCAAGATTGATGGTACAGTGGACAGTGAAGAAGGTTATCTAAGATTACAAAGAGATTTTGTTCAATTGGGTCGATGGGCTGAAGAGTGAAGTTTAACTTGAATAAATGAGAGATATTGCATTTTGATAAAGCAAACAATAGCAAGATTTATACAATTTATAATAGGGCCTTGGGTAGTGTTGCGAAACAGGGAGAACGAGGGGTTCAGGTACATAATCTCTTGAAGCTTGCATCACATATAGATGATCCTAAAAATAAACACTGGAGATCACAGCAGGTCAGACAGCAGTCATGGAGTCACAGCAAGCTAGCTTCGAGATGACTGGTCATGAGAGCTGTCACATACAGATAGGGTGGTTAAGAAGGCATTTTATATGCTTGCCTTCATTGCTCAGATCTTTGAGTAAAGGATGTTGAGATTGTACAGGATGTTCTTCTGTAGTACTGTCTCCAGTGCTGGTCTCGCTGCTTTAAAGAAGATATAATTAAGCTGGAGAGGGTTCAGAAGAGATTTACCAGGGTATTGCCAGGAATGAAGCATTTGAATCATAAGGAGAGTCTAGAACCTTTTTCTCAACCAGGTTGAGAGGTGATCTTACAGAGATTTATAAAGGTGTACATGTAAGGTGAATGGCACATGTCTTTTCCCTCGGGGTGGGGGATTACAAGAAAAGGGAGCATATCTTTAAGGTGAGAGGAGAAAGATTTAAAAAAGATATAGGGACAATTTTTTTTCAGTCAAGAGTGATTTGTCTGTGATATGAACCTCCAGAAGAAGTGCCGGATGCGGGTACAGTTCCAACATTTAAAAGGCATTTAGAGGAGTACATGCATAAGAAATGCTTGGAAGGATATGGGCCAAGGCAGGTTGGACTCGCTTAATTTGGGATTATGGTCAACATGGAGTGATTGGCCCGAAGGATCTGTTTCTGTGCAGTTTACATCTTTGACTATGCCTCTAATAATGGGTTTATTTGAACTTTGTGAGGTATTTTGTTGTTACTTTTGCCAGTTGTGTCCAAATGAAGTTTGTATTTCTCTTGATCTCTGGTTATATGCTGCTGATTTTCCAGTTTTATCTCCCAATGTTCAGAAATTGTTTGACCTACACTGGAGATCATTTCTGCTTCTGAGCTAATATTGACCACCCAAAGCTTCTTCAAAACACTAATTACAAGCCAAACTAAATCAGTGTCACGATCCTACTTCACAATTGTTCATTACCTGACTTTGAGAATAACTGATCTTGGACACCAAGTTTAAAACTTAAACAAGAAGTATCAATAACTTGAGCAAAACAAAGATAATCAGTCAGGTAATCTAATTAATATGTATGATTCTTTGAGCATGACCTCCATTCACACCAATAGACAGACACAGATAAGGGATAAATTGAACAGAAAATAAAGTAAATATAAGTTATCAATTCAATTAAACAGTTCCAAACAATAGATGCCAAGCCTTTGTGCAATCCTTGGATAATGTGTTGTTCACAAGCACGTTGAACATTTTATTTAATTTCAGAGTCAGCAGTGAATGCTAACAGTTTCAGCAAACGTCCATAAAGATGGCACAGTGGCTCAGTGGTTATCACTGCTGCCTCACAGCACCAGGGACCCAGGTTCAATTCTACCCTGGGGTGACTGACTGCGTGGAGTTTGCACATTCTCCCTGGGTCAGTGCGGGTTTCTGCGAGGTGTTCTAGTTTCCTCCCACAATCCAAAGATATGCAGGCTAGGTGCAGGTCTACAGGGTTAGGGGATGGGGATAGCTGGGTGAGATCCTCTTCAGAGGGTCAGTATGGACTTGTTGGGCTGAATGGTCTGTTCCCACAATATAGGGATTCTATAATTTATTTTATTTCCTATATATTATGTTTCTTTTCTTAGGATATTCAGCTACATATTATGTAGCTGAATATCCTAAGAACTACATATTATGTGATAAAGACAGCAAAACAACAGTCATCAGAAATAGTAAGTTGAAGGGACAGTCTAGTTGGAATATGACAGGAAGAGAGGAATGCCTGTTGGATTAAATTGCACTTATTTCAATGCAAAAGGGCTGCCAAATAAGGCCAATGAACTCAGGGTGTGGATAGGTACATGGAACTGGGATATGTTATCCATTTACAGAAACATGGCTAAGGAAAGGACAGGACTGGCAGCTTAATATGCCAGATAACAGGTGCTTTAGGCGGGACAGCAGTGTTGGAAGGAGGGGAGGGGGAGTTGCATTTTTTATTAAGGCGAGTATCACAGCAGTAATCAGAGATGAAATAATTGAAGGATCATTCAATTGAGGCTTTGTGAGTGGAACTAAGAAATAAGAAGGGGTTGGTGACCTTATTGGGGTTGTACCATAGACTTCCCAAATAGTCAACGGAAATCAGAGGAACAAATATGCAGGGAGGTTGGGGAGACTTGTGGGAGCGCAGAGAGTTGTGAAGGCATGGAATGTGTTGCCAGCTGTTGTGGTGGAAGCAGTGTCATTGGGAACATTTAAACGACTGCTGGACTTGCACATGGATAGCAGTGAGTTGAGGGGTGCGTAGCTTAAGTTACTATATTTTACGTTAGGATTAAACCTCGGCACAACAGCGTGGGCCAAAGGGCGTGTTCTGTGCTGTACTTTTCTATGTTCTATGATTGTCGTAGTAGGGGATTTTAATTTTCCTGAGATAGACTGGAACCGCCATAGGGTTAGATGGGGTGGAATTTGTTAATTGCATTCCGGAAAATTTCCTGGAGCAGTATATAGAGGGTCCCAATCGAGCAGGGGCAAAACTTGACCTACTCTTGGGAAATAGGGCAGAACAAGTGACAGTGGGGGAACACTTTGCGATCAGTGACCACAGTTATTTTTAATTTTAAAATAGTTAGAGAATGGGACAAAACTGGTCTACAGGTTCAAGTTCTAAATTGGGGCAAAGTGAATTTTGATGGAATTGGACAGGAGCTTGCAGGGATTGACAGGCAAATGGGACCTCCGGCAAGTGGGAGGCCTTTAAAAGTGAAATAGCTAGAATTCAAGATCTATATTTTCCTATGAGGGTGAAGGACAAGGTTGGCAGGAATAGGGAACCCTGGATGACAAGCGATATTCAGGCTTTGACCAGAGAAAGGGAGGTAAGGCTCAGGTACGGGCAGCTGGAAACAACAGAATCCCTGGAGGTATATAGGAGATACAGGAGGTTGTTGAAGAAGGAAATCAGGAGGGTGAAAAGGAGCACAGATACCCTTGGCTCAGAAGATTAGGGTGAATCCAAAAAGATTTGTTAACTATATTAAAGGAAAAAGAATAACTAGAGAGAGAATAGGGCCCTTGAAGGACCAAAGTGAAGGTGGGCGAGATCCTCAATAAATATTTCTCCTCTGTGTTTACCATGGAGAAAGACAAGAAGACTTGGGAACTTGGGAAAATTAGTGGTGTTATCTTGGGTGAAAGTAAGGACAGCAGATGCTAGAGATTAGAGTCAAGATTAGAGTGGTGCTGGAAATGCACAGCAGGTCAGGAAACAGGAAAATCGATGTTTCGGGCAGGAGCCCTTCATCAGGTATGAGGCTGGAAGCCTCGGGGGTGGAGAGATAAATGAGAGGGGGTGGGGCTGGGGAGAAGGTAGCTGCGAGTGCAATAGGTGGATGCAGGAAGGGGTAAAGGTGACAGGTCAGAGAGGAGGGTGGAGCGGATAGGTGGGAAGGAAGATTGACAGGT
>NC_057754.1:11703949-11710082 GCF_004010195.1 Chiloscyllium plagiosum | reverse complement strand
GTGGGGACGTTGGGAGAGGAAGAAACAGTCGGCTTGGAGGCCCTGGTCATGGCAGATGGAGGTATAGAGGGATTGGATGTCCATGGTGAAGATGAGGAGTTGGGGGCTGGGGAAACGGAAATCTTGGAGGAGATGGAGGGCGTGTGTGGTGTCCCAAACGTATGTGGAGGAGTTCCTGGATTAAGGGGGATAGGACAGTATTGAGGGAGGTGGAGATGAGTTCGTTGGTGCAGAAGCAGGCTGAGACAATAGGTCAGCCGGGGTAGTTAGGCTTGTGGATCTTGGGAAGGAGATAGAATCAGGCAGTGCGGGGTTCCACCCCGGGCGGTGATATCTTGGGGACAGTCCATATCATAGTAGAGGAAGTGTTGATGTATGAAGGTAGATAAATTTTCTGGTCTTGACCAGGCATATCCAAGAACACTGTAAAAACCTAGTGAAGAAATTGCAGAGGCCCGAGTTGATATTTTTCCATCATCTTTTGCCATTGGTGAGGTTCCAGAAGACTGGAGCATAGTGAATGTTGTGCCCTTATTCAAGGAAGGCTGCAAAGAAAAACCCAGGAAATATTGACCAGTAAGCCGAACATCTGTGGTAGGTAAGTTACTTGAGAAAATTCTGAGGGATAAGATATAAATATATTCGGAAAGACAGGGTTGATTAGGAGTAGTCAGCATGGCTTTGTGCATGGGATGTCATGCCTCTCAAATTTGTTAAGAGTTCTTTGAAGCGACCAAGAAGGTTGACGAGGATAGGGTGGTGGCTGTAGTCTGTATGGATTTCAGGAAGGTCTTTGATAAGGCTGCCCTGAAAGATTAAACCGCATGGAATCCAAGGAGAGCTGGCAAATTGGATACACAATTGGCTTGATGGTAGGAAGCAGAGGGTAACAGTGAAAGGATGCTTGTCAGACTGGAGGCCTGTGACTAGGTGCCTTAGGGGTTGGTGCTAGGCCAGGTTCTGTTCTGGGACAGAAAACACCTCCAAGACACCCGCACTAAACAACGCCAGCGCCCTGTGGCCGAACACTTTAACTCCCTTTCCCACTCCGCCAAGGACATGCAAGTACTGGGCCGCCTCCACCACCAAACACTCGTCACCCGACGCCTGGAGGTGTCATTTCTGCCTTGGGAGCCTCCAACCACACAGCATTAATGTCAATTTCACCAGTTTCCTCATCTCCCACCCCCCACCTTATCCCAGATCCAACCCTCCAACTCAGAACTGCCCTCTTAAACTGTCCTACCTGTCCATCCTCTAATCTCCTGTATCTGCAGTCTTCACTTTCTCCTATCAGCTTGGGTGGCAACTTTGAGGGATTTATGTACGTGGACCCCAAGATCCAACTCTTCCTCTGCACAGCCAAGAATCTTATCTTTAACCCTGTATTCAACATTCAAATTCGACCTTCCAAAAATAATCGCTTCACATTTGTCCAAGTTGAACTCGCATCTGCCACTTCTCAGCCCAGCTCCACATCCTGTTAATGCCATGTTGTAGGCTGCAACAGCCCTCGACACTGTCGACAACACCACCGACCTTTGTCATCGGGGCCAAACTTACTAACCCACCCTTCCACTTCTTCATTCAAATTATTTATAAAAACTACAAAAAGCAGATCCCTGCAGGACACCACTAGTCACCGACCTCCATGCAGAATATTTCCCATTCATTACCACTGGCCGTCTTCTTTCGGCCAGCCAATTCTGTATCCAGACAGCCAAATTTCCCTGTATTCCATACATTCTAACATTCTGAATGAGCCTACCATGGAGAACCTTAGGGAGGCACGGTGGCTCAGTGGTTAACACTGCTGCCTCACAGCGCCAGGGACCCAGGTTTGATTCCAGCCTCGGGCGACCGTCTGTGTGGAGTTTGCACATTCTCCCGTGTCTGTGTGGGTTTGCTCCGAGTTCTTTGGTTTCCTCCCACAGTCCAAAGATGTGCAGGTCAGGTGAATTGCCATATTAAATTGCCCATAGTGTTAGGTGCATTAGTCAGAGAGAAATGGGTCTGGGTAGGTTACTCTTCAGAGTGTCGGTGTGGACTGGTTGGGCTGAAGGGCCTGTTTCCACACTGTAGGGAATCTAATCTAATCTAAAAATAAGTCTTACTGAAATCCATATACAGCACATCCACTCCTTAACCTTCATCAACTTGTCTCATCATATCCTTAAAGAACTCAATAAGGCTGGTGAGGTATGACTTGCCCCTCTCAAAGCCATGCTGATTATCTTTAATCAAACAACAATGTTTTTCCAAATAGCATAAATACCATCTCTCAGAATCCTTTCCAGTACCTTGCTTATCACAGACGTAAGACTTTCTGGTCTGTAACTCCCAGGGATTTCCCTATTCCCATTGTTGAACAGAGGAATAGCATTTGTCTCCCTCCAATCAGCCAGTACTACTCCCGTGGAGAGTGAGGATGCAAAGATCATCACCAGAAGCGCAGCAATCTCATTCCTTGTTTCCCATAGTAACCTTGGATATATCTGGTCCAGCCCTGAGCACTTATCGATCTTGATGCTTCACAAAGTTTCCACCTCATCCACTTCCATAGCATCAATCTGTTCAAGCCTATTAACCTGGTCCATGGTGTTCTCGCTATGAACAAGGTCTCTTTCTCTTGTAAATACTGAAGCAAAAAACTCATTTACAGCCTCTACCCCTTCAGACTCCAGGCACAAGTTCCTGCCATTATCCCTGATCGGCCCTACCCTCTCTCTGATCATTCACTTATTCCTCACATATGTGTAGAACGCCTTTAGGTTTTCCCTAATCTTTTCCACCAAGGCTTTTTCATGCCCCATCCTATCTCCTCTCAGTCTATTTTTGAGTTCATTCCGAGCTATCCTGTAATCCTCTAAAGCCATGCTCGATCCTTGCTTCCTCAACCTTAAGTAAGCTTCCTTCTTCCTTTTGACAAGAAGCTCCTCTACTCTTGTCATCCAAGGCTTCTTCACCTTGCCTTCCTTGCCTGTCACAGTGGGACAAAGTTATCCAACATTTGCAACAAGTGCTCCTTAAACAGCCTCCATATTTATGTTGTGCATTTCCAGTAGAACAATTGTTCCCAATTTATATTCCACAGCTCCTGTCTAATAGCAATATAATTTCCCCTCCCCTAATTAAATACCTCCTCACACTGTCTGTTCCTATCCTTCTGCATGGGCTATGGTAAAGGTGAGGCCGTTGTGGTCACTGTCACTGAAATGCTCTCCTACCGAGCAATCTGACACCTGGTTTGGCTCGTTGCCTCGCACCAAATCCAACACGGACTCCCCCGAGTCGGCCTATCTACGTATTGAGGAGACAGTGAGGTCTGCAGATGCTGGAGATCATAGTTGAGAGTGTGTTGCTGGAAAAGCACAGCAGGTCAGGCAGCATACAAGGATTTTCCTGCTCCTTGGATGCACCTTCACCTGCTGTGCTTTTGCAGCAACACATTATCTACATGTTGAGTCAGGAATCCTTCCTGGACACACCTAACAATATCAGCTCCATCCAGACCATCTGCACTAATTCACTGATGGATCACTAATCTGCACTGATGGATTAGTACCGAGTGCTATGATGTTGTGGCCATAACAGAGACATGGGTTTCTCAGGGGCAGGAATGGTTGTTGGATGAGACATGGGTTTCTCAGGGGCAGGAATGGTTGTTGGATGTTCCAGAGTTTAGAGCATTTAAAAAGAATAGGGAGGGGGGATAAAGAGGAGTGGGTGTAGCACTACTAATCAGAGAGGGTATCACAGCTACAGAAGCTTCCATTGTCGAGGAAGATCTGCCTACCGAGTCAGTATGGGTGGAAATTAGGAACAGCAAGGTAGCAGTCACCTCTTTAGGGGTTTACCACAGTCCCCCAATAGCAGCAGGGAGATGGAAGAAAGCATAGATCAGCAGATTTTGGAAAAGTGTGGACGTAGTAGGGTTGTTGTAATGGGTGACTTTAACTTTCCCAATATTGATTGGAACCTCCTTCGAGCAGAAGATTTGAATGGAGCTGTTTTTGTAAAGTGTGTTCAGGAGGGTTTCCTAACCCAGTACGTTGACAGGCCGACGAGAGGAGAGGCCATTCTAGATTTAGTGCTCTGAAACGAGCCGGGGCAGGTATCAGATCTTGTGGTGGGAGAGTATTTTGGTGATAGTGACCACAACTGCCTCACATTCTACATAGCTATGGAGAAGGAGAGGATTAGGCAAAATGGAAGGATATTTAATTGGGTAAGAGGAAACTATGAGGCGATTAGACATGAGATAGGAAGCATGGACTGGGAGCAATTGTTCCATGGTAAAGGCACTATAGACATGTGGAGACTGTTTAAGGAACAGTTGTTGCAAGTGATGAATAAATATGTCCCTCTGAGACAGGCAAGAAGTGGTAAGATAAAGGAACCTTGGATGACGAGAGCGGTGGAGCTTCTCGTCAGAAGGAAAAAGGTAGCTTACATAAGGTGGAGGAAGCTAAGGTCAAGCTCAGCTCTACAGGATTACAGGCAGGCGAGGAAGGAGCTTAAAAATGGTCTGAGGAGAGCCAGGAGGGGGCACGAAAAAGGCTTGGCAGAACGTATTAGGGAGAACACAAAGGCATTTTACACTTATGTGAGGAATAAGAGAATGGTCAAAGAAAGAGTAGGGCCGATCAGGGATAGCATAGGGAATTTGTGTGTGGAGTCTGGAGAAGTTTTTTGCTTCTGTCTTTATGAAAGAAACGAACTTTGTAGTGAATGAAACCTTTGAAGAGCAGGTGTGCATGCTGAAATGGATAGAGATACAGGAAGCTGATGTGCTGAAAATTTTGTCAAACATTAAGATTGACAAGTCGCCAGGCCCGGACCAGATTTAGATTAGATTAGATTACTTACAGTGTGGGAATAGGCCCATCGGCCCAACAAGTCCACACCAATCCGCCGAAGCGTAACCCACCCAGACCCATTCCCCTATATTTACCCCTTCATCTAACACTACGGGCAATTTAACATGGCCAATTCGCCTAACCTGCACATTTTTGGACTGTGGGAGGAAACCGGAGCACTCGGAGGAAACCCACGCAGACACGGGGAGAATGTGCAAACTCCACACAGAGAGTCACCTGAGGCGGGAATTGAACCCGGGTCTCTGGCGCTGTGAGGCAACAGTGCTAACCACGGTGCCACCGAGTCGCCCACTGCTTGTCCTTGGCTGCTTTGGGAAACGAGGAATGCAATTGCTTCGGCACTTGCAAAGATCTTTGCATCCTCGCTCTCCACTGGAGTCGTACCTGAGGACTGGAGAGAGGCAAATGTAATTCCTCTCTTCAAGAAAGGAAATAGGGAAATCCCCGGCAATTACAGACCAGTAAGTCTCACGTCTGTCGTCTGCAAGATGTTAGAAATGATTCCGAGGGATAGGATTGATGACCATCTGGAAGAGCATGGCTTGATTAATTGCAGTCAACACGGCTTTGTGAGGGGCAGGTCATGCCTCACAAACCTTATCGAGTTCTTTGAGGATGTGACTAGAAAAGTTGATGAGGGTCGAGCTGTGGATGTGGTGTATCTGGATTTCAGCAAGGCATTTGATAAGGTTCCCCCTGGTAGGCTCATTCAGAAGGTCAGGAGGAATGGGATTCAGAGGAACATGGCTGTCTGGATACAGAATTAGCTGGCCAACAGAAGACAGCGAGTGGTAGCAGAAGGAAAATATTCTGCCTGGAAGTCTTTGGTGAGTGGTGTTCCACAGGGCTCTGTCCTTGGGCCGATAAGGTTCCCCTGGTAGGCTCATTCAGAAGGTCAGGAGGAATGGGATTCAGAGGAACATGGCTGTCTGGATACAGAATTAGCTGGCCAACAGAAGACAGCGAGTGGTAGTAGAAGGAAAATATTCTGCCTGGAAGTCTTTGGTGAGTGGTGTTCCACAGGGCTCTGTCCTTGGGCCTCCACTGTTTGTAATTTTTATTAATGACTTGGATGAGGGGATTGAAGGATGGGTCAGCAAGTTTGCAGACGACACAAAGGTTGGAGGTGTCGTTGACAATATAGAGGGCTGTTGTAGGCTGCAGCGGGACATTGACAGGATGCAGAGATGGACTGAGAGGTGGCAGATGGAGTTCAACCTGGATAAATGCAAGGTGATGCATTTTGGAAGGTC